>NW_026082995.1:0-68828 GCF_020184175.1 Aphis gossypii
TATAATACCAGTCAATCCAGCGATTTTTCCAATTGCTGCCCATATTTTTTTTTATTCTTTTCACAATTTTTATATCCCGGATGTGTGTCATCCCAAAGACTTGGTTTTGTCTGCACCTCGGAAATTAAAATTTTCCGTGTATTTTGACTTGTCTTTTTCGACATGAGCGATGTTGCTTGTTAACAAGTAAAATAACAACTGTAAACTGATTTCAGTATTCTATATTATTTTCAAGAGCAACGCGCGTCAAAATTCGAACATGTTCGATCTGTGATGCGACGCGACGTGACCCGTCGCTACCGCTCACAACTGCCGCTCGCCGCTAGTAATCAATGTACACACTCCGGTTTAATTACATGGGCTTAAATTTTTTTCCTAACGCGCCGCTCGCCGCTCGCCAATGTACACGCGGCCTTATGGTTCCAAGCGTCAACGCGTTCAAAACGCAAAACCGCGACAGGCAGCGGTGTCACGCGGCAACGCGCGTCAAAACCGCGCTAGTCTGTCGCACTTCATTTACACATGTATGCATTTCCATCCCGCGTTTTCGACGCGCGGTGCTCGCGCGTTTTCACCACGCGTCAAAACCGCTGTAGTGTGTCGCGGCCCTTAAGAGGACGCCACAACCGCATGTGTTGTCTCCGTCTTACATACATACAACATAGCAAATTTACGTTCAACGGAATCAATTTAATGCTATTATATTATTAACTGTTCTTACTAGTTAAGTATATGATATACTTATATCTACCACAGATTTCTATAAAGAACTAGATAGCGAACTCCTGCTATCAATTGAAGTCAGATTTTTCAGTTGGCATTATATGGTATTGTGTATGTAAATATTAATTATGTTGTATTGTATTTTATGATGCCTAAACTTGTTGTTTAAAAAAAATAAGAATATTTTATAGAAATCATTTTTCATTTATTTCTATACTTTACCATTAAAAACGATATTATTCCAAATACTATATACGACAATACGGGACACTTACTACTGTAAAACCTGGCGACCGGTCTTATCAATTCCCCCCGAGATTGATATTAAATTGTCTAACTTTACTCCTTAAAATATGATAATACTTCCCACCATTTTAGAAGATTGAATATCAATAATTGTCATCAATTAACAAGATTCATAAGTTAATAACAGGCGTAGTAATTACTTATATTACTTTTAACTGCTTAAAAAATAAAAATGGTGTCCAAAAAAGTATGCGCTATAAATCATTGTAAAAATGATTTAAGTGGTCAACAGAGATTGTCTTTTCACTCATTTCCAAAAGACGTTCATATGTAACTACCTATTTGTTTATTATAAAAATCATTCGTAAATCATAATACACTAGAATTATTATTGTTTATAATATTACAAATTTCAGTTCTCAAGAATGGGTTAAGTTTGCAAAAAATTCAAAAATAAATGAAGTTATGAGAACTTTTGGACATTTACATCTGAGTCTAAATTATAGTATTTGTTCAAACCATTTTAAACCAGAAGATTTTGTACCGAACAGGGGTTCTAGTAGAAGATTGTAAATTATACATATCTATAGTATTAGTATTATATTATACATTTTTTGTTTATGAATATTTTTTTAGATTGAAATATGGTGAAATACCTTCATTAAATTTACCAGTTACATCTCCTCCTTTAACTAAACCATTGTTGAAAAGTAAGGGTTTGATACATTTGATTATAAAATATATATACCAACTTATACCTAACTACTATAAATAACAAACAATTGTTTTTTAGGTTTAAAATTAAATTTCAATAATATTTTTGAAAATGAAATGAAAAAAAATCAAATACACAGTCCAGTGTTTTGTATGTATAAAAAATTTGATCGTTTATCAACTCCTAAAAAACTCACAAGTTCAAAAAAAAAACATTCCGAGGAAAATAATGTTTTAACTGAAGAATGGAAGATACATAAGAATCCAGTAAAACGATCACTTTTTGGATCAGACCTAGATGCATCAACATCAAATTTAGCAAATATGTTACCAAAAAATGAACATAATATTATGGATGAATCTAAAGCAGGTTTGAATATTTATAAGATGTTTCATTTCCGGTCTGGGACATGGTTTGTGTTGTATTTTTTTGTAATATTGTATTAAAATGTATGTACTACTAATTGTAAGAATAAATACTAGAATTTAGATTTACAAGCGAAAAAAATGATTTACTCAGACATTTGTAAATTGGTATTAAAATAAAAATCATTTAAATTATTATTTATAAATGTGTATTGTGAAATGTTTTGTGGATAAATGTTACATAATTGCATAAATATAATTTTTATATAATTATATATTAGTTTTGTCCACGATCTTGGTTTTCTGTAATGGTATATTGGTATGTTATGTTATGTATTATGTTGGTTTAAGTGCTTTTTTTGTTGGTCAACTTTTGATTTTATCTTATAATTTACTATTATGTTTTTTTTCATCTTGTTGATGTCACCATTTTTAAAAAAAGTATCTTATGATTTAACCATAACTGAGTAATGAATACATACACACATTTTTTGTTTTAGAAGTACCTTATTCTATGTCTGTTAAAGCAAAAAATATTGTAGAACATCAAGAAAGTATGATCCAATCACTGAAGGTTAAGTTAAGAAATGCTCAGAAATTAATATGCAAGGGTAAAAAAACAATATTAAAACTGAAACAAAAAAATAAAAAAGAAGTGTATGACAAAAAATCTAAAATGGATAAATTTTTAAGATCTAACATGATAGCTAGGTCTGAATTTCGGTTAAGTCAATTGAAAATAAGTGCAAAACGATACAAAGAAACAGAAAAGTCATTTGCGCTGGGTCTATATTACCACTCACCTGTAGGTTATAAATTTATGAAATCATACCTTAATCTACCTGCTGTAAGATCACTGAGGAGATGGTTGCAGGGCTTAGATGTATCATGTGGTATAAATGAAAACATTCTGAATATCTTAAGTTTAAAATTTAAAACAGCTCCAATAAAAGAAAGATTAGTTTCAATAATTATGGATGAAATGTCATTAAAAAAATTAATATCATACAATTCACAGAATGACATATTTACTATTTGCTCTTGTCGACGCGTCAGCAAAACCGTGTATTTGTGTGACTAAGACGTTAGAACAACCAATTATCCATCTTGGAATGTGGATTTCTTCAAGTTCTGGCAACGTTTGTTGATAGTTTTGCCATTTTTCGTTTAGTTCTGTACTTACAAGATCATCCCAATTTATACGTGCTAACCATAATTTTTGCATAAATATTTTTGCGACGACGACAACGGGTCCGACGAGACCAAGTGGGTCGAATATAGTCGCTATCGTTGATAACACTATACGTTTTGTAATTCGTTCTGTATTGTTTTTGCAATTATCGTCTACTTTATATTGATAAACGTCGTCAAACGGATTCCAAAACAGACCTAATGTTTTTATAGTGCTATCGTCTAAATTTAGAACGCGCAGTGGGTCATTGTCCTCGTTTGATATATTTTCTAATAATCGATGATCATTAGCAATCCATTTACGTAATTTGAAACCGGCGGTGTTTAAAATATTGATAACGTCGTCGCGCAATTTTTCGGCGGCCGTTATATCGTTAGCGCCGCCCAGATAATCGTCCATGTAGAAGTCATTAGTGATTGCTTTATGAGCAACCGGAAATAACTCTTGCATTTCTTCTGCCAATTCATTAAACATCCCGTAGCTAAATAGGAAGCTGGCGTTGTTCCGTATGTAATTGTTTTTAATTTGAATTCGGTGATCGGCTCGTCCGTTTTGAGCGCCATAGGATTCGTTGAAGATTTGCATCGGTGTTCGACACCCAAATTTGGCGATACATTTTTTCTATGTCTGACGACATGACGTATTTATATGATCGGAAACGTGCAATAATGCATATTAATTCATCTTGAATGTTTGGCCCCTTTAGTAGCAAATCATTTAAACTTTTTCCGGAATCGGTTGCACACGACGCGTCAAATACGACGCGTAGTTTGGTGGTAGCGCTACTATCGCGTAAAACCGCGTGATGAGGTATATAATACGACTTTTCTTCTTTTTCACCTGGGTTTACCCTTTCCATATGACCGAGGTTCGCGTATTCTTCCATAAACTCGACGTATTTTTGTTTTAATTTGGGATTCGACCTAATATTAAAATATTTAACAAAATAAACTCAAATATTTTTACCATTTGAAAAAGCATTAAATAATTTTAATTTATTTATTTTGTGAATGATTCATTACGATTTATGAATAATACAAATATTTATGTAGGTATTAAATTTATTGAAATTATGACAGTGGAAATATATAATAATTGTATTTAACTCAATACAAATTACAGAGTGTGGTATATTAACTAAGTGCTAATGTAGCTTGATTTTGTTGTTTTTTTTTTTTGTTTTTAATTGATATATTTGTAATAACTAATAAGAATATGTTGGATTAATAGTCAGTATTTTAACGAAACACATGTTCAACAATGAGTCATTCTTCAGGAGGCAATACTATACGCAAAATAGTGTCCTCTTTTTTAAGTATGGTCCGGTTAGGATAACACTGATAACAAATTGAACAATGATCAAATTAAAGTTGATTTTTAATTAAATAAATTATTACAACTTCATATAATTATAGATAAATATGTATTTCAACACTAAGGCGGCATAATCATTTATTTAAACCAAAATCGTAAAAAAACATATTTTGTATAGGTATACAATATACATATTATACCTAATATATAAATATATTTAATTTAAATTCATTTACTAGTGTTATTCTAATGGTATGACATAAAAACAATTTCATCATCTTTTAATTCGGATGATATAATTTTTGAATTGTGATTAAAAATTTGTACAAATTGTATAACATTTATTATGATATGGTTTTTGTGTTGAATTTCAAACTTGTGGGAGACAGTGTATTAGTAGGTAATTGACATGATATGGACGTTCTATAATCGCCCAGTGTATCGTACTGCCTATTTATATTATTCCACCCGGCATAGGCGTGCGCACGGGTGTTGCAAGGTTTGGTATAGCAACACCTGCGGGCTACAAACACTCACAATTTTTATTTTTTCTAACTAAAAATAGTTAGTAACGTAGTAGTTAAAATGTACAAAATAAGAAACATTACAAAAGACGTCTAGCATTGTAATAATAATAATAATATGTAATAACGTATTGTATAAAATAAATGACATTTTTGTATTAATAAAATAAATAATATGTATTGACTTATTAAATATAATTTTTAGCAACACCTACCACTAAGTCCTGCACACGCCTATGCCACCCGGTGCATATAGGAAAAACGGTTTTGATCGGGTTTGGGGTGTTGTACAAAATTGTACAAAAAAAAGTACATAAGACTATATCATTTAAAATTGAAATTTTTAAATATTTGGTAATGGCAGTGCTGGAGTAACGTTATTCCAACACGCGCATAGGAAAAACGGTTTTGATCGGGTTTGGGGTGTTGTACATAATTGTACAAAAAAAAGTACATAATACTGTCAAGGTTTGGTATTAAAATTCAAAAGTGGCAGTGCTGGCGTAACGGACCTCGATATTGTGACGAGTCTCTTGATGAGGCGCTCAATCTACGCATGCGCAATGCAACTCCTCGCATATTTATCCATAGTATCCATTGTAACCTATGGATAAATATTAAATCTTAATATTAATTAATATTAAAATTAATTAATATTTAATCAAGAGACTCGTCACAATATCGGCAACATTTTTTTGTACTGATATAATACGCCGTGGCTCCATCCATAGTATATGATCTAAGACGCCTTAGAACGCTTTGCCACTCGTCCCCCAAAGTACGTAATATACTACTAACTAGTTAAACAGAAATGTACATTATTTTGTATAATATCAACGATTGCATACATTTCACATTTTATCTTATCTTATAACTATAAAACCTAATTTTTAAATAAATACTATAATAAAAGTCATTACTAAGGGTAGTTATGTCAATTATTAATTTACACCATATAAGCGACTAATTGTCTACTTCTAACTGAATTTTGTATATTAATTTTTTTTTTATTCTATACATTATATATGGAAACATTTTTTGCGAATAAAATAAAAGTTTAAATTAATTTAGAGCGTGATTTATTTTATTTTATTGTAATTTTATTTTTGCATATAAAGTAGTGTTATGTGCAATTGAATAAAATGAGCGCATTATTGATTGCAATTGGTCTGTCAAAACCCATAAAACACCAAGCTAACTTTACCAATTGATCTACAATTAAACCTTCCTATATTGGATCACTTAATTAGGCTAACCATTACAATAATACAAAAACCACATAATCGATGAGTAGAGGTTACCAATATTTAATAAAAACATATAGTGTAGTCTGTATATTAGCTATTTGAAACAAATAATCTCATATTGGTTACTATCGAAACAAATAGATCGAAAACGAATAATAATTGTATTAAATTTTTATGATCAGATCTAAAATCACTGGAAGTTTTAATTTATTTTAATCTTTTTACACTACAACCACAATGACTAATAATAATCAATTCGAAAAACTTTTGCTAGAGGCGTGGGAACGGTGCACCGATGACAAAACTTTACGCGAGTCAGATTCATACAAATGTGCCAGACAGACGTTGGCAAAATTGACGTGCTCTAATCGACGAAACAATGACGAACTATGTCAATTAAAGTCTTTAATCAGTGCATTGAGAGCTGGCGAAAAGGTCTGTTGTCCTAAAGAGAAATCCGACGATAAAAAAGCGTGTTGTCAGAAAGAACGTTTGAATGATGAACACTTGTGTTGCCCGAAAACACAGATGCCAAACGAAACTTGTCCCCAAGATGAGAATCCAAATAAAGAAGTTATGTGTGGGTTATTCTTTTCCAAGGATATAGAAAAACCAGAACAGATTATCTACCCTCAGTTTCCTATTCCAGATACTAAAGCCGATTGCATACTTAAATCAGCATTAGTCACAATAGAAGATAATGTCAGTATGCAACAGTTCTTTCGGGACGTGGCTGTGAACACTTGTGACCGTGGTGATTTGCTGATGCGTGTCACCAACGACGTGTTAACAGATTTTCGGGTTTTTGTAGACAGCGTTTTCAGTAACCGCGTAACACAGATTGGCATGGTGCTGGCTCGTGAGCATATGTCCATACGTGATCGATATGCGGAACTTGAGTCCCGGACGTTAAATCGGGCCCAATTATCGGTGTTTCATGTCAAGGAAGTAATGCCCATGTTTGACTGGATGCGGTATTCATCGGAACCAGGCTATATCAAGTCTGTGGTAGTGTCAGGATGTCTGCAAAATGCCCGGGCGGAGGATACAGATGGCGAAGATGCCCGAGGAAAGGGGTTACTCTACCAGCTTAACTGGCTTCGTTCCGAAAATGACAGGGCTGACGGCGAAAATCACTGTCTGCATGAACGCCATGCTAAGCTTACGGCTGAACTTTCCACAATAAATGGAAATATATCATCAGTTCAGTGTCAGGCAGCCAACGACATAGCCTGTTTATCAGATCAGCTGGAAAAACTTCGAACAAAGTCATGTGAACAGATGGCCATTATTGACAAGCTTATGGAGGACATACAAATATCTATTCAAAATACAAAAAAAGGATCAAAAGTTATAACAGTATCGACACGACGTTGTATTTAATTTATTTATGGCTCTATCGATGCGGTGATTCAACTGGAGTAGTTTAACGCCCCTGGTTCATCTAAAGCTTTTCAGAATGTATCTATCAATACTTTATTTTCACAAAAACTATAAAATTTGTACAATATTATAGCTTTTTTTTACATAATATACGTAAATTCAATAGTAAAAATAATCTGTATCATTTTACACATGCCATCCACTAAGTGTTCTAAAAGTACAGTAATATCACTCTGATTTAAACTCTAGACTTTCGCGAACCATACAATGCATTTATGCATTAATCTGTATCAAACAGTATCTGAATACGCCTGTTGCATTATCAACATCTCAGGTCACAATAACTATTGAAGAAGTAATGTATGCTGGACACCAGTGTTGTTTTTAGTACGCAGATATAGATCTATGGTTTATTTTATTTTTAAGGATTATTATCTTCTCTGCTCGTGGAATTTTGGTGAGTTTTGTGGTCTATTCACTTTTCCCATCACAATTAAATAATAAATAATCAATAATAAAGCATGAAACAATTATTAATTCAAACAAATTGAATTATTGAACAATTTTTAATTCTTCCAACAAACTTAATCTCCCACATTACGAGTTATCGTATACTATAGACCAGTGCCGCTACTAGGTTTTGTGGGCCCTAATGCTAAACAATATTATGGGGCCCTTATACTAGTACAATATATTATATATAATATATAAAAATTTTGTTTTCACTATTGTAAGTTGTTTCTATAGGTCCCATAGGAATCAGCCTTTATAACCGAATTTGTTTATGTTACCTTGTAATTTGAATAGTATATATATTCAGATTAGTTTATTTACATTATTTAAAAAGTCGTAATTTATTATACACTTTAAAAATTAAATACAAACATAATAATATATAATAATAATAATAATACCTAAAATTATAAATGTGAACAAGAGTAAATGAAGTAAAATACAAAGAATCATAAAGCCAATATACATAACTAAATACTTGTGTAGATGAAATTTAAAATATGTTCTACAAAATAACTTTTTCTTATCTTAAGTATATCAATGATATACTGGAAATTTGTAGACAAATTACTTACAAAATTTTTTTTTTCTTGCCTTTTTAAAGCAAAATCATTAATAATTTTATTATATTCAATTCATGAGTTTTTGAGCGTTCTATACTTAATATACTAATATTTGATAGCCTTTCTTGTTCCATTGGGTTTCTTAAGTAGTTTTTTATAATTTTTAATTTGGAAAATGAACTTTCAGCTGACGCAACAGTGACCGGTAATGCTATAAAAATGATACAAGCAGTTAATAACTCTTTAAAAAGAGAAACCATATCATTTTCTAAATCTTTTGTAGTTTTAATAGTTAACAGTGAATCAATCATAACTTCCACTAATGATAAAATCTGTCTTGAAAAATCTGAACTTATATCTTTCTCATAGTAGAAAATAATGTCATAAGTAGCCTAGAGAAGGTCATTTTCACTAGATGGTAGAATTACTTGTAGTTGTAAAAAGTTGACTTTATCAACTACTTTCTGTAAACCTATAAAGCGATTATTTAGCTGAACTAAAGCTGTATCAATCATTGGAATAATACTTTTACTCGGAGGATTTCTTCCATAACATCTTGTCTTCAGTCTCCATCTAAATCAGCAAAAAAATTGTTTGAATATATTTGACGCCGATGATTAATGTTCACAGATCTTCCTTAACTACTACACAAATGTGTTGCTGAAGTAACCAGTTCTTCGCAATTCTCCCTCAAATTTTGAATTATCGTAATAGCTGATTGTAAACATTCATAAGCATTGTGAAGGTTAGAATCAACTGATTGAAATTTTTTAGATACCACATAAAATGGTCTTATAATTTGTTCTCATATATTAAGTATTAGCACAAACTCAAAAGATTCTAACTTATTTTTTAGACTTTAAGCTCTATTAATTTCTTCTTTCTTGTTACTTGTTAGCATTATACTTGTTAAAGATTTTAAAACATCCTTGTAACGATACTTTAAGGCAAAAACTGTGCTATGTCGAGATTCCCACCTAGTTGTATATATTTTTTTTAAGGTCCGTCAGCCTGGCACCCCGAATTTAAAATTTTGAACTCAGACAACTCTAGAAAATTAGCAACCAATTCGTAATAATTTGTAACCGCAAAATCAAAATTTGTAACTTAAGTCTTAACCCCCAAATTATATTTTTTCTATAAAGGGTTCTAAGCTGGCACCCTGAATTATAAATAGTAAGTAACTTAAGTTGCAGGTAAAACATACTTTGTAGACTGTAGTATCAGACTACTATTCTAAGTGGTTTGAATCAATTAAAGTAATTCTAAAAATGTAGGCACAGTTGTTAACGAACAGAAGAAATTATTTTCTAGATATGGAATACCGAATGAGATTATATCTGATAATGTACCATTTGATTCTTTAGAATTCAAAACGTTTTTTTTAGACAATGATATTAAATGTTTTTTTATGAGTCAAAATCATAGTCAAAGTGACGGGATAATTGAGAAAAATCAGTGGGTATTTTTAAAAAGATTTAAAATATTAAGTATGATGAGAATAAGTTGTGTATAGCTTACTGGGATATAGAAACAGTCCACTTTAAAGCATCAAATTATCTCCAGCTTAGTTATTACTGAATCGTGGATTATAAACTAACATACCAGTTAGTGCAGTGTTATTAGAACCTGAGATATTTGATAAAAAAAAATTATTGAATCAATTTGTGTTGAACAGAGAAAGACAAGAGAAACAATATAATGTAAACTCCAGAGAAAGAGATCAGAATAAATTAAGTAATGCTAAATATCTATAGTGTGGTACAATGGGACCAAGGCTGTAACTGAGGGGGATGTCCAGGGATGCGGACCCCTCTCCCCCCCCCCCCCCCGAATTTTTAAAAGTAGAAACATTTTAGCGGTGAATATAGTTTATAAACTATAAATTGTATTAAATAATAATTGTATATTTTTGTTAAAGTAGTAATTTAAAATAAGATAAAATTTATCATTTTATTTTATTTCAATGCCGTAATAAAAATAAGGATCATATATAGATACGATTAGGTACTAGCATTTATAATCAATGATACTAGTTACAATAAATGTGATTGTCACAACTCACAGATGATATAAACATCAAACTTATATATGAAAGACGGTCGCTGAAAATCCAAATTATTTAATATTATAAAACAAGTATTTAACATTATTGTGTGTATTGTAAACATTCATTTTACTGCTGTTCGTGCTCACATAAACTGTATAAAATGAGTAAAAGAAACCAAATTCAAAATTATTTTACAAAAAGACAAAAGGTATGTTAAAAATTTACTATTGTATTTGATTATAATTATATAAAATGGTTATAATTCAAATGTATTTTATTATGTATTAATAATTATTATTACGTTCAATGCCGAGGTCGACACATAGATTGACTTTAATGTCTCATTATTTTTGCTGGTGTTGTTTGATTGTATATTATTATTTTTTTTTTAATAATTGAACATGTTAATTACCATACTATAGAGTATAGATCAATAAAAAAATACCTTCTATTTTATTTATTTTAGACTGATGATATCCCCACTGTCCAAACACAAGTAGATATTAATTTATCATCTGATCAGGAAAGTTATAGTATTGTGCAAACTAAAAGTTTAGAATCGGAAACAAAACAAAATAATGAGTTAAATTCAAATTATAACGAAACAATTGAGGTTGAAAACAACGATATTAGTTACTGTTTAAATAAAAATGTGTGTGATGAACTAGAATTAAAATTTTTAACTTCTCCTTGGATGCCAGATAAAAATTATGTATTTCCAACATCCACAACTTCAAAAAAAAATAATTAAAATTTTAATTTCACTGGTTTGAACGTTTCCCGTGGCTTGTTTACTCTAGAATTGATATTGGTGGTGTCTTATGTAAATATTGTGTAATATTTGGTTAAAATTTGGAGGCAAAGGCAATAATCAAAACATTCCTCTTTAGTATTCAAAATTGTTAATAATTGGAAACATGTAATTGAAGTATTTAATCAATATTCTAAAAAAGATTTTCATAAATCAACGTTTTACGAGGTGATAATTTTATAGCTATCTATTCAAACAATCAGCAAAATATTGCAGAAAAATTAAATTCAGCGCGTGCTGCACAAATAAGTTTAAATCGAAAAAGATTAATACCGATAATTGCAACTATAATTTTATGTGGCCGGCAAGAAATAGCTTTACGTGGTACTAATGATTCTGGACCACTTTCATCAAAAGATGTTGAACCCAAACAAAATGATGGAAATTTTTGTGCTTTATTGCGAATGCGTGTTTCGTGTGACGATAAAAACTTAATTGACCACTTTGAAAATAATAAATTAAATGCTTTTTATTTAAGTCCTCTAATGCAAAATAATTTTATTGAAATTTACGGAAAAATTATACAGGAACAAATAGTAGAAAAAATAAACAAATCAAAGTGTTTTTCCGTATTGGTTGATGAGACGACTGATATATCTTGCTTTGAACAGTTACCTATTCATTATATGTGGGATATTTGGAGCAAAGTATAGATGCTAAAAATGATATTACATATGTACTAAAAGAAGATTTTTTACAATTTATACCAGTATATTCTACAACAGGACAAAATTTGGCAACAGTAATTTTAAAAAATTTAAAAAGGCTCGGTATTAATAGTCGATACATGTTAGGACAAGGGTATGAGGGTGCAGCATCTATGAGTGAAAATTTCAAAATCATAGTCAAAGTGACGGGATAATTGAGAAAAATCAATGGGTATTTTTAAAAAGATGTTTAAAAATATTAAGTATGATGAGAATAAGTTGTGGTATAGCTTACTGGAATATAGAAACAGTCCACTTTAAAGCATCAAATTATCTCCAGCTTAGTTATTACTGAATCGTGGATTATAAACTAACATACCAGTTAGTGCAGTGTTATTAGAACCTGAGATATTTGATAAAAAAAAAATATTGAATCAATTTGTGTTGAACAGAGAAAGATTAGAGAAACAATATAATGTAAACTCAAGAGAAAGAGATCAGAATAAATTATACTACAGGGGTACTACACTCAGCTATTAATATACTGATTCCTTATACATATCATTAATCAGAGGATCTATGTACATTGTACGTGTACAATGTGTACATACTTCATCAATTGTATTAATATACATTTATATATATACATATATATATATATATATATATATATTTATTTATTTATTCAAATATACGGACGTAAGTCCTATTACAATTTCGAATATGTGCACATAAGAGTGTAAGATATTAACAAAGTAGTAAACAAGAAAAAAAAACATTAAAACAAAAATAATACATAAAACTAATAGTATTTAAATGAATATAATAAGAAAAATATAAAGTGCGATAAGGTATATAATAAAGATAACGGACAATAAGTTATATAAAATCAAAGGGGTAAGTGTTACCAGCTACCATGAGGAGATTAGCGGGGGAATTTAAAATTTAATTTTTATTTGAAAACTGAGGGTAAAATGGTTTCGGATCTCAGGTATTAAGGTTATTTATTTTTAAATCAATCAATGATAACAATTCCGGACAATCAATAACGCCTAATAGTAATTTATTAAGAAATTTGGAAAGTAGGAGTATTTGACGTTCATTAAGTGGTAAAAGATGACGCGGTGACGACGGTCGTACTGTTGTTGGTGACCGCGGCTCACCGGTCCCGGTTCTATGTAGGATAGAACACAATGCGAAGAAAAGGAAAAAGAAAAACTAACACACGGTTTCTGGTACACGAATGTGTGGGGGGTTTGTTTTATTAAAAACACAAAAAAAACAAGAGAAAAAAAAAACAAAAAAAAAGGGAAACAAAGCCAATAACGTGGCTGTACCGTTTCGGTGGGTGGTCGAAACTTTTGATCTACGCTGTTCGACGGTTAACGCAAGAGAGCCCGACCGCCGGCGGCCGATACTCGTTCGGCACGGCCTGTCTTCCCGTCCTGCCTAGCCTTTGGGGCGTTGGTGGGAGAGTCGACAGAACCGTCTTGTCGTCGTCCGTGATGGCGGTTGATAAAAGTGCAGACCGGTCGTTGCGATGCCTGTACTTTGTACTGGCAGCCGTTGCGTACCGTGTCAAAGATATAGAAAATGTAATACGCTATTATAAGAACCGTGGGGAGGCCTGTATATATTAAATTTAAAGGAAATGAAACCTAGAAAATTATTTTGAACAGATTCTAGGGAAGAATTTTGTTTTGAGGTATTATTTATCCAAATAAGAGGGCAGTATTCTAGATGGGAACGAACAAGGGAGCAATATAGAATTTTCAAAGGAATAGGATCTATGAATGAGCCACAAGTGCGCTTAATAAAACCCAAGTTACGCATAGCTTATTCTTTATCATTTCAGTGTGTGGGGAAAAATTTAATTTAGAGTCAAAAATAATGCCTAAATCCATAAATTGAGATACAAGCTCAATATTTGAAGCGGAAATAGAATAATTATTGTTAATTGGATTTTTTATTAAATAAAAGTGCATAAATTTACATTTATCAACGTTCAAAGATAAGTGATTCTTATTACACCATGAAAGCAAGTTATTGATGTCAGATTGCAAATCAAACGCATCTTATTCAATTTTAATTATTTTTATTAATTTGAAAACGTGTAAAAAACGTGTATAACATTTGTAAATGTAATACAAATTATTATCAATATCAAATTTTTATCATATCATATTATATTTTATATTATACAACTAATCTTAATCCTTTTACTTTGAATATTATATATATTGTATACATAGAGTTAGAGTAGTACTCAATAGATTTATATACGAATTATATTCTATTTAACTATTATATATCTATTAACTTACACAACTTTCTACCATCACCTCAACTTTAATTTTAATACAATGATTGTATTACAATCAATACTAAATACTAGGAAACTCAAGACCTACAATTTTTAACAGCCATCTTACGACAAACAGTAAAGTACTTATTAAAATATATTCTTAATTAATAATCTTAAACATGTACCAATATAATTGATTAAAAAAAGGTATCATTGTAACTAGAGACCTAAATTTTTATTATTATTATTATTACCTATGTAAAAAGACCAACAATATTGACATATAAGTATTATAAATAATAATAATTAATAAATAAATAACAATAATAATTTGGCTTACAAAATTATAATTTGGAAAAAATCTTTTATTTTATTCTTCTAAAACAATGAAAACAGTTTAATTTTATAAAATTAAAACTAAAAACAATTACTTACCTAATAAATAATTATACAAAATTTTACAACTACAAATACATATTAAAATTAAATATCCATTAGATTCTAATGATTTTTGGCATTCATTTGATTTTGAGCCACATTGTATTTCAGGTTATGTGGTCTTTTTTTATAATATTTTAAGATGGCCTTCTACCAGCATTTATCTTACGAGACCCACGTGTAACTCCTGTTTTACGACGACTTATTGATGTTGGCTGTACTTTAATTTGACCTTTCCTCTTGTTTATATTGGAAGATGCACTACTCAGTGAATACATTAAGTTAGCAAATTGGGATGTATTTTTTACATGGCTTAATCTATTTCCTATTTTTTTAAGTATCGATGGTGGTAATGTTGGTATCATATTCTGCAATCTATTCCATTCATTTTGAACATGTTCTACTTCTATATTTAAACTATTATTACAGTCATTATTAAAATTATTTTGTATCGGAGAATCTTCATTAATTGGATATTCTATAGTATTCTGTATGTCATTTGATGAGTTAATTGATGTATTATCCAATTGCTGAATGTCTTTATCAGTATTTTCTATATCATCTGACTTGGATGCAATTGATACATTTTCTTTTAATCCTAAAAAAAATGTCGGTTTAGGGCATTTAGTACTTCCTAAAGCTAACATAGCAAGTGCATGGCGTTCTTCTAACGTAACAGCTGGTGCGTTTGGAAGTTGCGATTTGATGTTTTTATGTATCCATGCTTGGTGTTTACAAAATGATCCTGTATGTCCCATTTTGCAAGTACAAACTCCATTATCTATATTTACTATATATGTCTCACTTGGATTATTTACACTTGGAATAACATAGGTGGATTCATTAACTTTTTTTACATCACTAGTGTTAATATCATTTTAGAACATCATTTTGTATATAATCTGTGGGTTTCTAGATGTCTACCATGTGCATGATTAAGTATGCGTAGAGTGAAATACTCTTCACCAACTGATATAATAAAATCTAGAAGAGCAACAACATTGTAGGCTTTAGTTCTATTTAATAATATATCTTTCATTATTCGAATTGATGCTACAGCATAATTATTTGTATTGTTATTCCGATAAATAATCTTTGATCTATGATAACGAACCCACTGTTCCTGTCTTTTGCAGTTATTCTCAAATTGCTTAATAAAATTATCTGGGGCTTCTTTTTTAATACGAGCTTCAATTATCTGAAAGTCGTTTTTTGATTCAGAATACATTGCCTAAAAATTAAAATTTCTATGATTAGGTGTATAATTTAAACTAGGTATAATAAGTATATAATGTAATGTAATTATTAATTGCTATGAATCTATAGCAACATTTTCATTGATTGGTTTGATGTTTTGTAGTTTAATAAGTTAAATAAATTGTGAACATCAAAATTAAATATTACCGATTGAAATAGCTTTATTAATGGCATATGGTTAGAAAGATGAATTCCATTTTTGGAATCGTGAAGCCATCGACACTCTGCTTGTGCCATATACAAATTACAAAGAAATTTATTTGCCTTTGGCCAAAGTCTAAGTAATGCATTTTTTTCAGCAGTGGAATCATCAGTCATAAAGACTAGTGGAACCTAAAATATTATTTCACTATAAGATATTTCTTAAGATATGAATTACCTAATAATAATTGATAAAATCATTTATAAAGTTACATCTTATACAACTATTACTATTATAGATAAAAGTTTATAAATAAGTGACTTAAAGTTGAAACCTAAAGTTTAAAAAAATAAACTGATTATAAAGACATAAGGTGATGAATCAAAAAGAGTTGAGTTAAGGATTAATAAAACTAAACGCATAAAAGTCTAGCTTATTTTTACTTTTAACACACCAATACCTTGCCTTAATAAATAATAAATATCATTGTTGTGTTTTACCTCATAGCCACCAAAGCTTAAAGGGAAATTCTTCTGAAGAAGTGTAAATGGCCCAATATAACTGTTCTCAGATTGGCCTTCATGGATTATAACAGCTAAAGGGATTGCTCCAGCTTTTGATGGGGTTAATATATTGCAGTGGCGTATTTAGAAATTTGTCATGGGGAGGGTCCGGAGAATGTTCATAATACAAATCTGTGGGGGGGCTTTGCCCCCCACACCCCCCAATTACCCTTTATTAAAATAATTTACCATATTTATAAGACCATTTACAATTTTTTAGTATTTAATTATTTTATATATTTATTTTTATCATACACTTTGTAATAATAATAAAACCACAATTAACTAACACATCATGTAAGCAGTTTACTAGTAAACTATAGGTAGTAAATTACTGACATACTTAGTTCGTTATTCATGATTACAATTTAAAATTTATATTTTAAGTGCTATAACACATGATTACAAAACAAAATCTAATTTCCTAGGGGTAAGCGCCAATTCATCAATAATTGCTTCCACATCAATGGGTATGTCCCGATGAACGGACATCAATGCCAGTCCATTTAGCCTATCCTAAATACAAAACAAATTAAAAATATAGTAATGTTATAACTTTTATAATAAATATTTCTTAAATACATTACTTAATTCATAGTTGATCTTAGATAACTTTTCAACCTTTTTAAGGTTGAAAATGATCGTTCTGGAGTGGCTGTAGACACTGGCAATGTTCAAAATATTTTAATTAACAAATGTATATTTGGAAAATCTGTCTTCGAACAGCTCATAAGTGCTTCTAATCCAGTTTTGGTATTGACATCTCCATTGCTTATTTTAACTTTCCATATTTTTAATTCTACAAAAGCATTATCCTTTTCAACTGGTTGTATATAAAACTCAACTAATTTCTCAAATGCCAATCTTTCTTCATCAGTAAAAGATGAACTAAACAAACACTCAAAACCTATAACATATAAAATAAAACATCTTCAATTTTTGTTTTAACATGAAAATATTGTTACGTTGGAGATTATATATCTAATACATTATAGTATAATTAATCATAATTCATATTGTGTAATTATTTATTTATATAGTTTTCTACTAGTCGCTAGGAACTAGATACTAATAAGAGTTTTGAGATAAAATTAGATAACATTAAATAGTTTTACCTTCAAAAACTGTTTTATGGTTCAAAAATCGAGAAGTTAGTTGGCTGATAAAATTATCTATAAATGGCACAAACACTGTAACTCTGTAATACTCTTCTACCGAAGATACTTGGGGATTCGCTCTATTTGTCTGTTTTCCAGCAGTGCGTTTCTTTGATATTTCCGTGCCAATAACATCTGCCAAATTCTATTTTAATATTGAAAGTTTATTTATTATTATGTAAACCCAAATAATTAAAACTCAAATTACTTACTTTTACTTTTTCAAATAAAATTTGAAATTCTTTTTCAGAATTTTCTCTTATTTCTTTTAAAGACTGAAGTAATACTTCTATAATATTTATAGTATGCTTTAAATCTATTCTTTTCTTTTGTAATTGTTTGCATACAGGCAGTCCAAAGGCCAAAAAAATCTAAAATATGTTTATTATTTAGGTAATTAAGTAAATAAACAGTACATATTTATTTTTTTACCTTTAAATTTGAATTTAAATTTGATATAACTAACATTATTATTAAGTTACCAATGTAAAACTGAAATTGTAAGTGTAACTGAGTGCATTTAAGGAAAATTGTAAAGATTTCTGTCTTGCAGACATAAACCTTTTTTTTTGTTGGGAGGTGTTATGGTCTATGAGATATCTGTAAGATATCTACAAGATATCAAGGCTAAGTTAGCATAACCATGCCTCGTGTCGAGGGCAATGCGGTTGCTACTATGACCACATAAAAACGTCATTATTAACGTAGTTTTTTTCTTATTTTTTAAGCGTAATAATGGTACAAACTACAAATTCAACATTCTCACGCTTCTAGTATTTGACTTAATTATTAACTACTTACAAAGAATTGTATTAAAGTAGGTTCTAGGCATTGTACAATATTATTTTATTTATTTTTAGGTTTTAAAAAATGTATGGATTCCTAAGAAAGATTTTATTTTTCCTATACTGAATACGTATACAAAAAAGAATTTGAGATTTCAATATACTTGGTTAGAAAGATTTCCATGGCTAGTATATTCTAAAAAAGAAGAAGGAGCTTACTGCCGATATTGTGTAGTTTTCGCAAATTATGGAGGAGTTGGAAACCAATCTTTAGGACAACTTGTACTTAGTGTATTTCGCAATTATAAAAAAGCTCTTAAAGTAATAATCGCTTTTAAATTTTTAATAATTTATGAAATGTTTATAGTTTAACGGCTTTCAGTTTAGTGCACTTATACTTATTTGTTTTTAAATTTTTCTATTATGATAATATGTATAACATAAAACTATTATAGGAATTTCAAGATCACACAAAGTCTGCTTATCATGAAATGAGTGTTTTAAAATCTCAACAATTTCTAAGTATTATATTTGACCATAAACAGCCATCAGTAATAGAACGCATTGACACCGATAAGTGAGTTAACTATTTTAACAAAAGTACCTTAGTACCTATATATTGTATTAAATTTTCAATAATGTCATCATCATTATAGATTGGCTAAAATCAAAGAAAATAGAAAAAGACTAGTTCCTATTATTCAGTGTATTTTGTTGTGTGGTAGAGAAGAAATTCCTTTACGGGGACATCTGGATTTTGGTAAAATAGTGGTAGATGGTAATTGAAATTATAAATAACTAATTTGTTTGTATAATTTGAATTACATATATTTATTTCAACAATCAACAGATATAAATTCTAGAGAAGGTAAATTTCGTGCCATTTCAAAATATCGAGCAATAGGCGATGAACATTTAAAAAATGTGTTGGAAGGTTGTGGTAAAAGGAACAAATATACAAGTCCTATAATTCAAAACCAAATTATTGAGGCGTGCAATAAAATTATTCTGAAACAGATTGTTGATAAAGTAAATTCTTCAAAATGCTTTTCAATCTTAGCTGACGAAACGACTGATGTAGCTACGAAGGAACAATTGTCAATAAACGTGCGTTATGTGGATGATGATGATTTGTTACACGAAGATTTCCTTCAATTTTTTGAAATAAACAGTTTAACTGGATCAAGTTTAGCTTCATCTATATTGAATGGTAATATCAATTATTATAAATCATTGTTGACTATTTAAATATTATATATGTTATATGTTTGAATTTTTATTTCAGGTTTAAATGACTGCGGTATTGATTTTAACCACTTGTATGGCCAAGGCTATGATGAGGCCAGTAACATGGCAGGGAAATTCAATGGTTTCCAAGCTTTAATTAGAGATACCCATCCAAAGGCACTATACGTTCATTGCTCTGCACATTCTTTCAATTTAGCAGTATATACATCAAGTGATATAAAATCAGTTAGAAATTGTTTGGGAATCGTTGAACGACTTTATGTATTTTTCAACACACCAAAAAGAAAAAATGAATTAATCAACGAAATTGAAAACAGTGACTCTATACCTAGTTCTAGCGCTAGGACACTTAAAAGGCAATGTGCAACACGTTAGGTACAGAAATATGAATCATTAAATGATTTTGTTGAATTATTACCATTTGTTATTAAAACACTTGAAAATATTTCTTCTACGTGGGGTGTACCATCTTCTGTAGATGCTGAAGTCCTATTAAAAAGTGCATTGGATTCAGAGTTCCTTATTTCTTTATATGTTACTATGGTACATTTTTAATTAAGTAAACTTCAGTATTCTTATATTCCAGACCAAAATCACTTCTTAATGTAATTACTGAAATATTTAACTGATTATTGACTGTATTTAAAAATAGTTCAAGTTTATTTTTAACTTCTGATTTTTCTTTCATAAAATACACATATGTATAATTAGAATAATCATCCTTGATTATAACAAAATACCGTTTACCTCTAAGAGAATTTTCCTCCAATGGGCCACATACATCACTGAATTAACTGACCTGGCTTAATAGTTTTAGTATTACTTAATGTGAATGGTTTTCTGTGTTGTTTACCATAAATGCAAGCTTCGCAGAAAAGTTTGTTTTTTGTTTCTGTATATGGAATCCGCATATGTTTCAAGTAGCTTCGAATATATTAGACATTCTGATGACTTAACATTTCATGCCACTGAAGTAACGTGAAAATTTCAACTGCAACATTTGCTTGTTCATCTTGATTTAATGGTTTTATTCTCAGAACCATTGAAAACATTTTATTCTCACGAGATCCAATAGCAACTACACGATTGTCCTTTTTAAATGTACTACCATCTCTGCCTGTCGTTATTTTTATACCTTTGTCAAGGTACGCTCCACACAAAAACAAATTTACTTTAAGATCAGGTACATGCAAAACGTTTAACAAATAACTATCAACTCATTTATCATCGATTTTCACTTGAACATTTATATTACCTTTACCAAATGCCATGATAAGTTTACCATTGTTGCGTGCCAGTATCAGATTTGAATCCAAATGGTTAATTTGAATGAAAGTTAAACTTAATAACATAATATGTCTTTATTGCATATAAACAAAATACATGTAACAAATAAAATAAGTGGCTGAGTGACGTGAAAGTGCTCAGTTGTTGATAGCTTTGGTACATCTGTCGTTGCTGGTCTTCGGGCTCCCTTATATATCGTGGTGCGTCTCTTGTTTACGTCGTGCGGTCGCCTTTTGGGTGAAACCAGGTGTCCTTGTGGTTGTTGTTGCCAATAACATCTCAAATGTATCATTAGAGTACTATAATTATTGGTGCGCTTACTATTCTGACACAATGTGGTCATAGTAGCAACCGCATTGCCCTCGACACGAGGCATGGTTATGCTAACTTAGCCTTGATTTCTTGTAGATATCTTACAGATATCTCATAGACCATAACACTATCACCGATACGTACTGGTAACTGCACTTCAAATAACCCATAATTACTGAACCACTATTTTCTACTGGTTATGTGATCGCTTGCACCTGAATCCACATATCATTTTTCTGACTCGCATACTTCGATGTCTTTTGATTTTTACTCCGACCAACTCATTTCCTGTGTTCGACTCGTTTTTATGCTTTTCTTTTTGTTCCTTTAAGAAAATCCGGCATTCACGCTTCCAATGCCCTGGTTTTTTGCAAAGATTACACTTGCCTGGTTTTTTATCATTGTTTCGTTGATTTTCAGAATTGGCAGTTTTAGTATGTTTTTCTTTAAATGTTCCAAACGATTTCTTTGCAGAAAATGCACTGCTACTTGCAGTATCTTTCTGTACATCATATCCTTGAGTTTGCCTTGTTTCCTCTATTATGAGTCTTGATGATAAATTAGACAATATTTTATCCACATTTGGTATCGAATCCCATGAACTGTAGAAATATTTATAGTTTTCTGGCATAGTCATTAATATTTTGGTTATAGGCATTGACTCAGATATTGGTTCACCCAGTTGCTTTAATTTTCTACTAAGACATTCCAATTTCGAGATATGACTTGCCATATTGTCATCTGGGTTCATAACATAACTGTAGAATTTTTGTTGAATTAGCGTTACACTTGAGTCCGATTTTTGTTCATATACGCTAAACAACTTGTCCCACATCTATTTAGCAGTGTCACAATTCATTATATACTGTAGTGGTTGTTCGTCCACTGGCGTGACTACTAATTTGTATTGAGATTTATGAGAATTAATTATTGAGAGATTATGAGATTAATTGTGAATTTTATTTGAGATTATATATGAGAATTATTTGAGATTTATTGAGAAAAATATTAATTAATGAGTACGGGTTCTGCAGAGAAGGACGCCGAAATCATTGACGAATTTGAAGAAATAACTCGAGAAACATTAGATAAGATAATAGGTATAATAGAAAACGATAGTAGTATTGTAGATTTAAATGATAGTAGTAGTGAATTAATTACTGAAGCAGAAATAAGTAGATTAATTAAGGAAGATATAGAAATAAGTAGCCCAGCAGATTTAAATAAAAGTATTAGATTAATTAATTTAGAGGAGTTTGAAAAAAGTCCTATTACAAATAATACGCGTACGATAGGATTAAGAAGCAATAAAAATATTGTTCATTCAGAATATATAACCTACCCCCCTTTTTGATTTTGCTTTATGACCTAATGCCTTGAAAATAATTGCCCTTTTATCGAGTATTTCTTTTGTGTATTGTGCGAAAACTGTCTTAAAATTATTGCAAATGATATTTTTCTGTGTTGGCATTAATTCGTTTTCAATACAAAAATTGTTTGTTGTATCTACATAATGGTCGAAAAAATTTTCTTTTTCATTAGTTAAGTTAACATATGTCAGTAGTGCCCATTTTGTGTTTATGATCCTTACGGACCCCTTGTTTTCAAAATATAGTCCTGAATGATTAATCACGTGTGTAATATTGTACAGCGCATTGTATGGCTTCCTTCTAGACAAAAGTAAATTAATACAAAATTAGTGTATTTTTATTTTCTAACAATATAATTATTGTGTGTAAATATTTTTAGCACAATATATTGGTAAATCTGTAATAGAAAGTTTAATGAGATTGTCCCAAAGTGGTTACTTAAAGCTTAATTTTAAATTAACTGAATTACACTTGCATGCTAAAGAACATCAACGCCAGAAAGTAAGATAAGCCACGCAACTTTTTTCACGTACAGTAGCAAATGCTATTCAATATTATGGTGATAAAAATGCTCTCTTACCATCAAACTGGGAAAAGGTAAATAAATATTTATTTATTAGCAAAATATTAACTACAAATTATTTATCAAACAAAATATTACTTACTTAAGTGTGCAGAGATCATTCTTTTGGCGAACAATTGGTTTGATCGATTAAATTCTCAACAAACATATGGGGATAACTCAAATGCATATGGTTTAGAAATAGATGAACAGAATAAACTTCTTGATGAAATGAAATTGTCGGAACGGATTTGGTTACACATAGAATAATCACACCTCCAAATCATCCACCAATTAACATAAGACAATATAGACTGGCTGAACAACAAAAAGTGGAAATCAATAGACAAATTTCGGAACTGTAACAACAACAAGTAATCGTCAAAAGTAATTCACCATGGAATCATCCATTAATACTAGTACCAAAGAAAGCAGGCATTGACGGAGAAAAAAAAATCAGATTGTGCGTGGATTTCAGAAAGTTAAATTTAATCACGGAAGGCAACTCATAGCCTTTACAATTAATTACAGTCATTCTAGATAAGTTGGGGCATTCAAAATATTTTTCTACACTTGATATGGCAAACGGTTATCATCAAATTTCAATCCATCCATGCGATGCGCATAAGACGGCATTCTCGACCTCTACGGGTCATTGAGAATGGATTAAAATGCCATTCGGTTTAAAAACCACACCGGCAGTTTTTTCAGAACTGATTCATGCATTATTATCAGGATGCGAAGATTTAAATATGTACGCATATTTAGATGACATTGTCATAAGTGCAGAATCATTAGAAGCAATGATAAAAAAATTAAAGTTAATTTTCGGAAGATTTCGGGAGAACAATCTCAAATTACAACCACATAAGTGCCATTTTTTACGTAAAGAAGTGACATATCTAGGACACAAACTGTCAGAAAAAGGAGTACAACCAGATGAGAACAAAATTATATGTGTAAAAAACGTACCAATTCCAAAAATCCAAACGGACATAAAAGGATTTCTAGGTTTAACTGGATATTACAGGAAGTTTATCGAAGATTATGCAAGAATTGCGAAACCATTAACAAATTTACTTAAGAAAAACACAGAATTCATTTTTGACGATACTTGTCAAAACTCGTCTGAAAACTTAAAATATTTATTGACTACAGAACCAATACTAATTTATCCAGATTTCAAGAAAAAATTTATATTAACTACAGACGCATCCAACTTCGCATTAGGCTGTGTATTATCTCAAGGTGAGATTGGAGAAGATAAACCAATAGCATACGCATCTAGAGTATTGAACAAAAGTGAAGTAAACTATTCCACAATTGAAAAGGAGTGTTTAAGTATCGTTTTCGGTATTAAATATTTCCGTCCTTGTTTATGGGGTACAAAATTCAAAATAGTTACCGATCACCGACCATTAGTTTGGTTATTCAATGTATCAGATATGAACTCTAGATTAGCTAGATAGCGAATCTTATTACAAGAATTTGATTATGAGATAATTTACAAGCCTGAGAGGGAAAACGGAAATGCGGACGCATTATTACGAATATGTTTAATTAAGACAAACGAACCAGAAATTATGTCTTTTGAAGATTTTATGAATTCAAAGAATATTTATATTAATAGGAACGTTAAAGAATTAAATGAAACATACTCGTATACTAAAATTCCAAATGACTAGTGAATTAATAACAATACCAGGTGATCTAACGTTGAGATTACACATATTAAGAGATTATATTAAAGAACTAGGTCACATTGGAAAACAAGTTTTAAGTTTAAACACAGTAACAGAAGTCACAGTGGTAAATGATAATAATAAAAAATATTTATACGCTATTTCTCATAAGAATTTTAATCAGAGTCCAATGTACATAGAACTCTATAACACCTTAATTAATGTAAAAAATGTGTGTATTAACGAAGGTATATTCAAACTAGCAATAACAAAGATAATGTTGAATCTAAACTTTGACGTTGTCAGAAGTATGATTAGGTATATTTTCAGAAATACTAATATTCAGATAAATATATACAAGGATTATGCAATAAAAGAAGAAAAAAAGCAGATATTAATTGAAGAACAACATATAACTTGTATAGGCAGTCATCAAGGAGTATCAAGGACGGTTAAAAGATTAGAAATGTGGGTATATTGGAAAAATATGAAGAAATATGTACGAAAATTTGTTAACAATTGCAAGAAATGCCAAATAAACAAAGAAAAAAGAAGAACACGTCAACCAATGGTAATAACGACAACATCTACAAAGGCTTTCGAGAGGGTAGCTCTCAACATAGTGGGACCCCTACCAAATTCAAAAAACGGGCATACACACATTTTGATGCTTCAAGATGATTTAACTAAGTTTTCAGCAGCGTTTCCAATCAAAGCAACGGACGCAACAACAATCGCAAAGACGTTTGTAGAAAAATTTGTTTGTTATTTCGGAATTCCGAATACAATACTTAGTGATCAAGGTTCAAATTTTTTATCGGACGTTTTTAAGAAAATGTGTAAGATGTTGGGAATAAACAAATTACAAACAACAGCTTATTCACCACAATCAAACGGAGCACTAGAAAGGTCACATAAGACTTTAAAATAATTTTTAAGAAATTTCAGTGACCTTAAGAAAGACATTTGGTGTGAGTACATATGTTTTGCTATGTATACTTATAACACGACACCTCACACGTCACACAAATTTACACCATACGAGTTAGTGTTCGGAATCCAACCTATTATTCCATCACAGTTTACGAACAGAAATCATAATGCATATAATTATAATGATTATGTATATGATTTAAGCGGCAGGATGCAAGATGCAAGACAGATAGCGCGTAAACATTTAATTGAAGCAAAACACAAATCAAAACAGGCTTATGATAAAAATGTACATTCACTAGTAATAAAAGTAAATGATAAAGTGTTAATGAAAAATATGAAAAAAAAGAACAAATTAGAACCTAATTGGTTAGGGCCATTTGAGGTTATCAAGATCAATGAACCGGTAAACGTAACAATAATAAAAAACAATAAACATGTTAGAGTACATATTAATCATTTAAAACTATATAAAGAGGAATCTGAATAAACATTTTATTACGAATATTAATTTATAATTTTATTCTAGAAATAACATAATCTTAATTTCTTTTTAGGTTTAACATATTATATCTGTACACCATTTACACGGTAACATATGTTTCATCTCATGCGCTGTACAATATTACACACGTGAGTAATCATTCAGGACTATATTTTGAAAACAAGGGATCCGTAAGGATCATAAACACAAAATGGACACTACTGACATATGTTAACTTAACTAATGAAAAAGAAAATTTTTTCGACCATTATGTAGATACAACAAACAATTTTTGTATTGAAAACGAATTAATGCCAACACAGAAAAATATCATTTGCAATAATTTTAAGACAGTTTTCGCACAATACGCAAAAGAAATACTCGATAAAAGGGCAATTATTTTCAAGGCATTAGGTCATAAAGCAAAATCAAAAAGGGGGGTAATCGATAGTATAGGAAATATTGCGAACATTTTATTCGGAGTATGTAATAGCACTTGTACCGAATCAAATAATAACAATATTAAGTAACTACAACAATCTGGGACAGCATCACTGAATATTCTTAAAAAACAAACTCGGTTTATAAAAAATTTGTTGTAGAAGCCGAACAGAATTATAGGGACATGGTATTTTTACAAACAAAAATTAACGATTTTATGCAGGAAAATCGAGCATCATCGGATTTCTTACGTAACCATACTATGGAATTAGAACATAAAACGCGAGTACAGGACATGTATTTATTATTGAACTTACTTCTTAGTTAGTACGCGTTCGAAACCAATTATATATCGGAAATGTTAAACGTTGCGAGGTTAGGGCAAATACATCCGGGAATAATATCAATAGATATACGCGCGAAAGTATGAAAGAAATTAAATTATGATTACCGATAGGAACTTCTTTACCAATTGATATCGATGATATTGACCCTTATAAATTATATCAATTATCAGAGGTCATTGTTGTATATCATAATCAATTACTATAATTTAATATTAAAATACCATTAGTAGATCAACAAACTTACAATCTATACATATATTACCAATGCCAATAAAAATAAATAACACTAAATTTGCTTACATAAAGAATAACTATGATTATATAGTGATAAGCCCATATAAGGAATTTTATATAACTTTTACACCACAACATGTAGATCACTGCAAAAAGCTTGCTAACTATTTTTTATGCCATGCTGTTCAACCTATTCATTCTAAAGCGTCAAATATAATTTGTGAAATGGCATTATTTAATAATCAGGTAGCTAATACGCAAAATTGTAAATATCTTTATTTTAATCTAAAAGGGAGTATATTTCATAAATTGGAGTTAAGAAATACGTGGATTTATACAGTAAGCACGGAAAATGTAGTTTTAACTTGTGGGTCGGAAGAGAAAACAGAAAATGTTCTGTTATCTGGAACTGGGTTGTTAACTTTAGACGAACAATGTAAAGGATATCCTAATCAAAACATTTTGCATCCAATTACTACGGTAATAAGTGAATAATTTATTGATTTCATTCCTGAAACAAAACTGTTAAAAGGGGAACAAATGGACCATATTACTTTATCCAAATTATCAAACTTGCCTTACACAGGACAAATTGAAAAACTACACGAATTAAGATCGATTTCTAGTTCAATTGACGAGATAAATAGGGATATTGATTACAATTTGACAAAACAGTCAATACAACAAGTGTATACGTATAACCATTACGTAATTTTTAGCATAATAATTTTATTTATATTTATTGTAATATGTAATAAGATAAAAAAAATATGTAAACAACCTACTCCGGTACCCGTAAGAGATTATGGAAATATTCATTTCGATACGATTACTAAGGTCACGGAGGTCTAATTATAAGATCATGTATAATGTTTTATTGTATAATTGAAATTAATATTTGTGTTTTTTTTTTTAGAATTTAAGTATATATCAATTGTAAACATGTTGTGAGCGTTCAGCCTTTTTAGGGGCTTACTTACCACCCATCACATAAGGGGAACACTTATGCGATGACCCATAGACCGAACCGCGTGGTGTATTGTGGACACATCGGTAGAGTCTATGGGCTTTAAACAAACTTAACGTTGAATAAAAAAAAATAAAATAATAATATTAAGTTTAGAGGAGCCTTATGAAATAATAATAGAAAGTTAGGGTAATAGATATAAATATATATGTTGTACATGACTACATGAGATACTCAACATGAGAATAAATAATATTAACAATAAAAGTAATTAAAAATGGAGCAATAGTTAAATGGCAAAAATGGCAATACAGATATAATACATACAGCATTACAAGAATACATAATATAGTTGTCACATGGCAAATGCATAAAATATATAAGTGTACAGTTTTTATTAAATGAGAAATTGATGAGAATACATATGAACAGAATAATAGGTCAGAAAGAAAGAAAGAAAGAAAGAAATGAAATAAATAAATATGTATTTGAAAAGACAGGGGATTGGGGGGATAAATGGGGATAGAATAATACTAATATGAGCTGCGGCTCCGAAATTCGGTTACCGAGCTTATTATATTAATTACAAAGAAATAGGAATATTATTTTGTATAATATATATATTAAGACAGACCCATAGCTCCGTGAGAACGGTTAACGGGGTATAGAGATTTAGAAAAGAGAGAAATGAGATATAAGAAAACAGCATGGTAAAATGGATAGACATTATTTTTTATAATATATATATTAAGACGGACCCACGGCTCCGTGAGAACGGTTACCGGGGTATAGAGATTTAGAAAAGAGAGAAATGAGATATAAGAAAACAGCATGGTAAAGTGGATAGACATTAAAAGGGGGGTTTTTTGGGGAAAATTTATACGTTACGACGACTGAAGGCTGGAGGTATTGATGGTGATCTCGACGTGATGGAGAACCGTTGTGAATGTGGTGGCTTCGCCCGCCACGGGCCTGCAGATGTAGTTAGCCCATCATATTGTCACGTACAAAGCGTTAAACAAAATGGTAGATAAAAGAAAAAAGAAAACAGGAAAAAAACGTTGGTCAACCACGTGGGTAGGTATAAGTGAATTATTGGACGCCAGTTTCCAATAGTAGTGACCAAGTAGACGGTTTTTGACAAAATGCGCAGAGACGGAGATCGTGATGAACGTAGTCGGTGAATTTCGGTGTCTTGCAGTGTCGTCTTGCGGTGGGAAAATTTACAATAATTTGGGTGTTCAGGTATGCCCTGCTGACGCATACCGACGGCGCGGCAAAGCAAAAATCTCGCGGTGGAGTCAGACCGACAGCGACAACCGAACACTGGTAGGAGAGCGGGGAAACGTTATTACATAACCGTTAGGATGTTGTTATAGTTACGCATGGAGATAAGGAATGGCCTAAAATTCTGTGACGTTACAATGTATAACAAGATTAATTCAATGTAGGGATGGAGGAATGTAATGATTCTCATTATTAAATGTATAATATTATATAAAATATTGTATTTATGCATAATATCATTATGTATATAACACGTAGCGGATGTATGGGATTATAATACGGTACGAACGCTGACGTTCACGTAAACAATATTATAATGTATAAAAATAGTGGAATAGATCAATAAGTTATGCACGCGCGATCTATAATCGAAGTGGCGTGATCATAACAAGGGGAAAACTATTAGCTTAAATAGAGAAGAGCATCAGAGATTAGGAGAGTCTGCCTTGGAACTTGAACGACGTTGTACTTTAAGTTAACGATTGTTATATGTATTGCAACGTGCTCTGATATTTAAATATAATATATAAATTACCATAGCCAACAATACTCTAAACATTAGGGGCATAGAGGACATCCTTATAGTTATGTTAGGGTGAGCAGCCAAGCAAGCAATGATCGAGTATAATAAACTAGGACCGAATCTAAAAACAAACGGTAAAAACCAATCGAAAGTATCATCGCCCGTATGCTTTCTACCCGCAGGAAAGTAATGACAAATAATCCGGTGACATATTATGGATACGTAATTACCACCCGGTAGAATATATTAAATGCGGAAGCACTCACCCGATAGAATATTATAGTCATATAATTGACGAACGGTATCGTTCAGATAACGCAAAGCGTGGGTAGAAGCGGATGCAGGTGCAGATGACCAACAGGGGCCTGAGGGTACCGCGGGAGTCCCTAGACGATATAAAAGGGGGTCCAGATTAGGCACATTTCAGACGTGATCCACCAGAGTTAGAGCAAGCACCTTCACGTCACCCAGATCAATAGTTTTGTCATTTGGACTTAAAATATTCTTCACAAGTTTAATTTATTTAATTTATTGGACTTAGAATAATTTTTAATAAAAAACACTTAGAATAATTTCAAGAGTCTTCATTTATTTTACAACAACCTTATCCGATACGACATCATTCTACTGATTGTACGTGGCACATTACAGTATTGTAAAATATATTAGTGTACTGGTGTATTCAAACTCGTATACTTTATTTCAATCCTTACCTCAATTTTACAAGTGCTTGCTGGACACGTTACAACAGGGCCAATAACTATTTCAATAACTTTGTCAAAACAAATATCATGTGCAATATATACTTCATCAAATGACAAAGCGGTTATCTTGTCTTTTTCATCCATTGAAGCACCTGAGGAAAAATGTTTATATTTCTCAATATTTTATTAATTTAATTCTTGAATAGGAAAGTTAACCTTTTTTTTTTCCATTATTGCCATCACACCATCTAAAACACCAGTTTCGATAGGAAAATTTGATGATCATTTTCTCAATGTTGACAGTCCTAAACATTACACCCAATATACATTTTTATAATTTTTATTTTGTATTAAATATCTATTAGATTGCTATTTTAATATGTTCTTATAGTTGAGCTAACATGTTTAATAAAGGAATATTAAAATTTAAAGACATTAAAATAATAAAAACTTTAAAATATAAACCTGGTAATGCATAGTTTAATGTATCCCTCAAATAGTTATATGCTTTTGTTTATACTTTTTAAAGTGATGGCTTTTGTAATATCTTCTAATTCCCATTTAATTATTTTGTTTTTTGGATTAATGAAGTAATTGATTTATGTTTTAGTGAAGAAAGGTAATAACATTGAATGAATTTTATCCTCAAAATTAGTTTTCAATTCAATGTTTTGTTTCGATAATGTTTCTATTTCACTTTTCAATAAATTATTAGCTTCAGAAATATTGGCATACTTTTCATTAAGACATTTATTTGCTGGAGTTTCAATTTTGTCTCATGTAACTCCTGATTAATTTTAAATAAAAAACTTAATTTAGTAAATATTAACATGCTAAAAATTAACAATAGCCTTGTTTTTGTGAATTGAACATGTACCTATCTAAACTAGAATCTAGACCATTGATGGAACTAATAGATTCATCCATATCATTAAAAATACATCTAGATATAGGTTTTCTATTATTTATAATATTTTCTACAGCCTAAAACAAAATTGTACTTACATAAAATTGCTTTGGAGTTTCATCATGGCTTGTACTTATGCAATTTATCTCTTTGAGGCACTGTGGGACATGTTATGTCCCACCAAAAAAATAAGCATTTCTTCACGGGGTGATACGAAAAATAACCCACCTTTTCTTTTATTTTTATTTTTTTCAGACAAAATATTTCTTTTATTAATAACTTAAGGTTGATATTGTAACATATTTTAATGACCTTGATATAAAAATAAATAGCTTATCGGTAATTTGTGATAGTTTATTACAATTTTTTTGTCGATGTTATTAGTGCACTATAGTTATTTATGTTTGAAATTACTCAGTATTTTGTAGACCGATTTGTTTGATTTTATTTTCATTCTACGTAAATATTAGTGAATATTATTAGGATATAAATATAAATGTTTTCGTAATTGTTAGACCAGTGTTATATTGATAAATGTGACCATCCAATAAATAACCTACCGTGCAGTATTGACAGTCGTTTTTCGATCGTCTGGTAATCAGTTCATAGCGTTCGTGTAGTACATAATTTATGTCGTTTTAGATTATTTACTAACGTTTAGTTTTAATTTTTTGATTTAAAACATTTTTACTTACATTTTTACTAACAATATTATTTAATTACTAAGTAATTATCATGAAAATTAACGATAGTGATATAAGTGATGCATTGTTTGAAAGTATACCTTCAGATGACGAAAGTTTTACTTCAGTTGATGATACGGATGAAGATATAGACTATACTCCTAAAATTAAAAATGCAAATTTTGTAATTGAAAAATCAACTGATTCGTCGGATTGTAAGGTAGGAAATTATGTAGAAATTTCAAATCTTGATAATAATATTACGTAGGTACATACTGCCAAGCCCTGTCAAAACGTGTTCAAGTATTCGAAAAACTCGAAATAATGTTGTTGATTATTAAACGGGCCAAGGGCATATAATAATAATATGCGCACTCCGGACCTAATTGTTGACCACTAACACGTAGGACAGGTCTTAAATATACGAGGACTAGCTGGGTGTGTAGTGGTGTAATAGCTCGAACAGCAGTGGTCACTGGTCAGGATTGCCGGGCAAATACTGTCGAGCTACGTAATGCGTGTAGTGTGTTTATGTGTATTATTTGTGTGTTATGTGTGTATATATGTGGTGTGTTTACAATAATTAAAAAAAAGAACTCACAAGAAGGTAACTAAGTTGAAATAATGGTAACAAAAAATGATTTGATTGGTAATAAAATATAATATAATGAATAGCACGGCCCTTATGGCCAAACAGAATAAACAATATTAATTATGACATGGCCCTTTTGGCCCAACAATATATAAAAGATAATAAAAATATAACTCACAGTTGTGAAGCGCAGACTGGCCAACTGGTTCCTAAAACCTGTATAATATAATTTCACACACACAGAATAGTAAAACAATATTGAAAAAAAATACACTAAAATAAATAAATAAATAAGGTGATTAGCACCGGCAAAAAATACAATAATAAATATAAAACCAATGACTGGTGGCGATTATAATATAACAAGAAATACAATATTGAGTATAATATAAGTGGTGATTCGCGCTCACAACAATGATAATAAAAAGGTGGCGATTTGCGCCCACGAATTGCAACTTAGCAACTAAAAAACCCGGCGATTAGCGCACGTAAAAGGCGTTGCTTTGTTAACGCTGGAGAGAAGACTAAAAACAATAGTTATAATAATATTAATTTATTACGACCGCGGCCGGCCTGAATTCTTATAATTTCGCCAGCCGCGTTAATATATCCCAGCCACTGAGATAGATAAGAATATACTGGAGCGCGGACTATGATGTAAAAACGGGCCGACGTATTTTTCGTTACCCCCACTCCTGTATGGCAAGAAATTGAACTTCCATACCAATAACATTGAAAGACTACACATTTTAACTTGACATAACTCAGGGATAAATTATCGTATTACGTTAACTTTGGTATCAAAATTTTTGTATTTATGTGTACTTCAAACTTATATTTACAAAATATAAAAATAAAAACTCTGAACAACATTTTTATTAAAAACAAAATTGCCCACGCTGTAGTATAAATAGTATAATACTCATCACGCGATACCATATTATAATTTATATTATTTAATGAAATTAATATTAAAAATATAATTTTAATAATTTTATCATAATGAATCTTGGAAAAAAAAGCCCCGTACCAACTAAATACATTTTTTTTTAATTTTATAATGTACCTTTATATCAACTTAATTATGTAACACTTTTTTTGACATAGGTATTTATAATATATATTATATAAAATATCCGTTTAATAATAATTTGTAACTACTTTTATATCATAATAATATTAATAAAATAATACACCAAATATTTTAAATTATAGGTATAAAATATACATTTGAAGTATCTATAAGAGATTAATCATAATAAAAATAACATAAATAAAATAGATGTCATTTGTATATAGTTTTAAAAAATGTTTAAGGGTGGTAAAAAATTTCATGTAATAGAAATAAATAAAAATAATTATCATAATAAAGGCATTGTTTTCTGATGTTGTGGCTAACTATTAGAAATATTAGACTACTATTAGAAAATCTAATACCTACACTTATCTCATGCATAGTATTCACTATTTTTGTTTTGTGTATTTACTAATAACATGTTTTACATTTTATTAATTATATAAGGTAATTGAGACTTTAAGTTAATTTCCATATAAAAATGGTTTTGTCATGTTCGGCCTTTAGATGTACAAAGAGTTGGAACAAGGAAAGTAAATTAAAATCTATTCAATTCCATAGGTGAATAATATATTATCTAATTATTATATTTTTAATGTAATGTAGATGGTCTTGATAAATATATTTTTAATTTTTTAATTTAAAATCATGCTGTTTATTGCAATTAATAGGTTCTATAACTATTGTAATAAAATATAAATTAGTATCCAATTAAAATTTAAAACCCTAATTTTAATATCTAGATTCCCACTCAAAAAACCTGAGTTATTACAAAAATAAATAAAAATGTTCAGAGATTTTATTTTTATTTTTTGTAAATACAAGTTTGAAGTACACATAAAAACAAAATTTTGATACCAAAGTTAACGTAATACGACCATTTATCCCAGAGTTGTGTCAAGTTAAAATGTGTAGTCTTTCAATGTTATTGGTATGGCAGTTCAATTTCTTGCCATACAGGAGTGGGGGTAACGAAAAATACGTCGGCCCGTTTTTCGTAACATACGAGCATAGGCAAGTCCGCGCTCCAGTATATTCTTATCTATCTCAGTGATCCCAGCAGATGCACGGCGGCGGCGTACGATAACGCGGTGTAATCTACATGTTATACAACTCACAAGACACGTTCAAATAGGTACATACAAAAATAAATATTATGGTAACAGGTGATAGTGTGTGTGTGTGTGTGTGTGTGTGTGTGTGTGTGTGTGTGTGTGTGTGTCCAGCTGTCCGATATCGATAATTATTTTAAATGATGCGTTTATTGTATGATAGAATTATGTTGCGGCGGCAACAATTATAACTAGAATAAACCTTGTAGTCACCGAAATATTTTTCCAAATACTATTTCACAAAACACAATGCTAAATCAAGAAGTACTATTAGCCCGACCGCTTTCTGAAGAACTTAATGTTTCTATCGAAAATGTAAATGTTTTTGAAAATGGTTCAGTGGTTTCTGCTAAATTTAATTTTGTTGAACCTGTTTGGTCGACATCAACAAATTTTACCTTATCAACTTTTCCGTTTACCTACTTAGAAGGCCCTACTGACGAAATCGATATTTTGATAGAGTGTACACCGTTTTCCATTTTTAAATTGCTAGTTACAAATGAAGTTATTGAGCATATAACTTATCATAAAACTTGTATAGTCAACAAATATATCAACAAAAGGGGAAAATATATGAACCTACAACATTTGATGAAATTAGTTTATTTATTGGTATAAATATATTAATGGGTATTAAAAAAATGAGTAGCTATCGTGACTATTGGTCATCTGCACCTGACTTAAACGATACATATATTAGCAATCTTATGCCAGTCAATAGATTTAGTTGAATATTATCTCATATACATGTCAATGATAATTCGACCATGCCCAAAAAAGGTGAAGAAAATGTTGACAAAATTTTTAAAATAAGGCCTTTTCTTGATTTTATTTTAAAAAATAGTGAACGTTTATATAATCCAACTAAAATAATTGCCATTGACGAATCAATGATTAAATTCAAGGGACGTCAGTAGTAAACATTTGTATGTTCTGCGCACTTTTGACTGCGGAGATTGCAAATTTTTAAGGGGGATTTTTCCCCTCAAACTTTTTTTTTCTCCACTGTACCAGTAAAAACACTGATTTTAAAAATTTAAAACCAATTATTTTTTCCCCTGTTACACATAAAGTTTAAACAGTGTATACACTATTTATTTCCCGTGTAACACAGACGGAGTATTAAGCTACAACCAATAAATTTTTTTCTATGTTACACATAAAGTTTAAGCAGTGTATATACACACTTCATGATTATATTTTTTAGTCATGTTTTTTTTAAAAAATAAAAAATAATACGTTTTGGTTCAAAATAAAAAAAATATATTTATATGTATTGTCTCATTATTCTAAATTAATTTTAAATTGATTAAACTAGTTTTCTTACTTCCCTAGTAAAAGGTACATATTCTACAATGCGATCATGAATTAATAAACAGTAAGCAGTTACACCTGAAAGAGATTCTGATGCTTCAATTTCTAATTGAACATCTATTGATGAAGCTGTAGCTGAATCATTCTGTTTTGACGTATCGATAACAATAATTGGAGCTTGCGTTAGAAATGTAGATGGGCTTAATATCGGGTTCCGAATACTTTTTTCATAGTACGATTCTTGAAACGATGTATACATATCATATAATAAGGTAAAATTATTTTTAGCAAAATCCAAATTTAAATTATCATAAGGATATGCTATTGAGTTTAAAAATACTTTTACATTAGTTATATTACAATGATCGAATTCACCACAATCTTTTTCTAACGAATTTTTATGTCCCTTTTGTAATCCGATTATAATGAATCGAGGTTTTACTAATTTTGAAGCAGTTTTTAGGTTCCATACAACTTTTTTTGTGGTTCCGAGTTCAGGATATTCAAAAGTTTCAAAAGATCTGAACGGGATAAACAAACTTTTTTCTTTTCAATAAGTTTTAATAATTTTAACCTTTCTTCATCATCAACAGTAATATGTGGAACCTTCTAAACTATTTTTTCAAACAACATTTTCCAGAATTTGTACTCTCCACTAGTAATTACTTTTAGAGCGTTTAAATCGCTATGACTTCGAGTTAATATTAGTTCTAATCTAGAATTAACTAATATCTTTTTAAAGTCTTCAAATAGACCTAACCAATATTTTAACGGAATGCATGCACTAAATTCTCCATTACTATTTGCTGGGTTTGAACTATTTTTAAATATCCAACCAGCATTTTCATAACAATTATAATTATCAGGTGTACCTGATAGATAACCTTTTAACGAACTGGTAATACCTAGTACACGTGTACTATCTACTTCTATTCCATTGATTTCAAGTCGTATTTGTTCAAAGAGATAGGAAAAACCGTTATTAGTAAGTTTTACTTTTCCAGCATCTGATACTTGACCTTCTAAATATATAAGCTTTCATTCAGATACGGATAAACATCTGTTTGTTGGATTGATATACGTATTTCATCATTATTATTAAATAAGTTGTATACGGTGTATATGAATGATATTCGATTTTCGTAATTTTAGAATCGGTTTCAAACGGTGAACTTATATCTAAAATATCACTTTCTGGCATTCTGCTTTAATTTATAACCTAAAGCCTTTAAAATTGTTTTATTTTTCGTTGTTATTTTTTTTACTTTATTCGATGTTACCGGTACGCTTTAGTTATATGACTAGCAAGATTTATCTTTTGTAATGGGCTTATATTAAATTTTAATCCCATCTTAAGATCCGTAACGTTTAATATGTAGATTGATTACTAATTTTTCACCTAAATTGTTTCGGATTATGATCTTGATCAACTAATTGTATAGTTATTAAATCGATATTTGTTATTTAATTATAATATATTAGGTTAGTTGGAAATTGAATCAGCTTCGTCCCTATGTTCTCAGTAGGGGAAAACTCATAAATTGAACGACTAGGCATATGGTTATTGAATGAACCTTGAGCTATATTGCACATTACTTTTATTGAATTAACACTGTTCAAATTTACCACTTTCTGTGAATGATGGCCATCAATGTATTGCATGTGTGGTTCATAATTTTTTTTTTCAAATCCCAATTAAGGTCCTATACTATTTTTTACGTTACAACGTATTGTACCATTACTGAATATGGTTGTCCTAAAATCTACTTTATCAATCCCGATATCAAAAGTTATTTTTTCTGTTGGTTTTATTCCAATGTATTCGTTATCATTATAAAAGTCATCTATTTGTGTCAAAATTTGATTTTTAATATCCTTAATACCGTAACACCCCTTATTCAGTGTGATATAACAGGTTGGAAATTTATTATTATTTAGTAAACGATCGGGGTTTTCTAAATGTATTTCAAACTGGTTATTAGTTTCATTTATGTTTGGAAATGTATTATATGTTTGTAAATTTAACAAAGCAATTTCCGAGTCATCGTACTCATCAATTGCTGGAAAATAATGTACAGATAATGTAGTCGTATTACCAGTTAAACTTAATGTAATTGATTCATACATTGTAAAAATTCAAGACATAAATGTCCACAATTAAATGAATTAAAATCTTGATAATTTGAATAGTTATATATAATCGTGTTTCCTTTGAAATAGTTTTGTAATTCAATTGGTGGAGGTAAATCACCGAAGCTATCAAAATATACAACCTTATCTTTAATTTTGTAAAACGCTACCCAATGACTTCCATCACCTGAAGATACGTCTAAGTTTAATATACCACATTCAATTGTTCGTGGTTTTTTAGGTAAGTCATCTCGTGAAAAGACTCCTCTGAAATGATTGATATTAAACTTTACAATGTATTTTATAATGTCTCTAGATGTGAGTGGTCTGTCAGGTAACGTTTTTATCAGTTTTTTTTCCTTGATCCATTATTGATTAAATTCAATCCGCTACCTTTCTTTTTTTCGAATTTTGAATTGCATTATAAACACTAGCACTCCCAGACATTAAACTTCCGAGAGCTAATAACCCTGCGAAAATAGGAATTAGAGGAATCGCACCTCCTGTCTGACCTGGTGTTAAAATCAATCTTTTACCATTAGGATTTTTCTTAACCTTTCCTTTTTTTTGCAGCTAGTGTTCTCTTTTTTATTTTTTTATTACTTTTATGTTTACCTTTATAACTCATACCTATTTTCTGTTTAACCTTCATCATACTTTATTTCAGTATTTATAAAGAAGTTTATAAAACCTTCACCAGTCTTATTTGATTTCTACTTACAGGTTGAGCACACTATCTTTCACTGGTTATAAATTTAAAAGATCCAGAGTATTTATAAGAAAAAAAATGGATTTGATTGAACAGAAAGATATTAGATATTTCGAACGTTGATACTCAAATAATAAAAAAAACGTCAAGACATGGACCGTTATTACCTGATACTATACGTGCTATTATAGTCGGTCCTAGTGGTTCAGGTAAAACAAATATAATGTATAATCTAATCACTCATGAAAACGGAATAAGATTTGAAAATATTTATTTATACTCAAAAACTTCTAATCAAGAAAAATATGTTTTATTAAAAAAATAATAGATGATATAAAAGGTGCTAACATTTTTATATTTTCAGACGCTGATAAAGTTATAAAACCGAATTTAACTAAAAAATTCTGTAATAATTTTCGATGATGTTTTATGTGGTCCGCAGTCGATAATAAGAGAATATTTCGGAATGTGTAGACATTCAGGTGCTAGCTCTGTATTCTATTTAGCACAAACATATTCTAAAATTCCGAAGCAACTGGTAAGAGATAATTCAAATTATTATAATCTAAAAAACAGGATGATACAAATTTAAAACATATATTCAATGATCATTCATCAGCAGATATGGATTTCTCAGAATTTCGGAAAATTTCTCATTTCTGCTGGAATCATAGTGATTACGGATTTATGGTTATTGATAAAACACGTGAAATGAATGAAGGTAGATATAGATGTGGTTTTCATACTTTTATTAAAAAAATAAGTATATAAATATAGTTGTAATATAGACAAAATCTACATAGTATTATCTTTAGTTGAAGGAAACAGATATATTAAGTTCATTATTTTCAATGAATAAAGATAAAGTTTTGTTAAAAAATTTGATATTATCAAAAAAAAATATCAAACGTAAAATAAAACATGAAGCGTGGTGTTATAGATTCTGATAACTATTTTCGCGAAACATTTATACCTTTACTCAAACCATTGACTTCAATTCCAGAAAAAAACACTTCATTATTTCTGACACTACTAAAAAAAAAAATACCTTGATCACTAGTGATGGAGATAGCGAAAACGAATCAAATTCATCGTTCGATAATTTTTTTAATTTCTAATCCTAAATACAGCGATATGATAAATCGTATGGCATGCATTATGATTCGGTAATGATCAACTTAAAATATCAGATATTCCTGTCACTTTTGATCATGGTAACTTACGCTTGCTTGATAATTACTACCCTTGGACTAAAGGACTTTGGTCTTTATTATGTGAGAAAGTACCAAAAAATATGACGATAGAAGATATGGAATCATATTATAATATTCTAAAAACAAGTAAAGTTTATTTAAAGGCAGACGGGAAACCTAAAACCTCAAGATATTTCAAATGGATGAACGTTGTAAAACCTCTATATGATCGAATGAAAATTGATGAAAAACAATTAAATGAGGAAGTATTGAAAATAAATAACACAAAAGTTAAAACTCCTTCTCAATTAAAATTAAAAGAATTTGATAACTTTTTATCTAGCTCAGGCGCAAAACGAAGAACATTATTAATGATACAGCCATATCAAATGAACCATTTGATTTTTCTTCTTCAGTGATTAATTCTAAATTTGAAGAACCTCCAACTGATCAGCTATTTAACTTTAGTTTATCACCGTCAGTTAAGAAAGGATCTGGTTTATATAAAGATGTAATACCTCATACACAATTAGTGTATTATGATGATCCAAATGAATTAGTTGTTAGATTAAATCTTTTAACATCGTCCCAAAATGCTGGTAATACTGGTGTAAATAATGAAATCATATCTATTATAGAAGAATTACGTGAGAGGAATATTATAGTTTAATGTCTACATTAGAGGGTTTAGCTAATGAGCTACATCGACCTGCAAGAAAAGTATTTCCAAGACGTAGTATAATAACACGATTTAAAGATGACCTTTGGCAAGCTGATTTAATGGATATGCAATCTCATTCTAAACAAAATCTTGGTTTTAAGTATATATTTAGTTGTTATAGATACATACACGAAATATGTATGGGTAGAATCATTGAAAAATAAAACAGGAAAAGAATGTACAAAAGGTATGTTTAATATATTAAAACAAGCTAATCCAAAATTATTACAAACAGATAATGGTACAGAATTTTATAATAATCAATTTCAACAGTTAATGAAAAAATAAAATTAGACATTATAGTACGTATAGCGTTATCAAGTGTTCAATTGGAGAACGTGTTATACAAACTCTAAAAAATAATATATACAAACATTTTACTGCAACAGGTACATGGAATTGGTATAACAAAATATCAAAAATTATTTATAATTATAATCATACAAAACATAGATCAATTAAATGTACACCATATGAAGCTAGAATAAATACAAGTAAAATCAAATCAAATATACAAACAAATAAAACATTATATAAACCAAATTTAAAATTAATGATAAAGTAAGAATATCAAAATATAAGCATATATTTAGTAAAGGATATACACCAATTGGACAACAGAAATTTTCACAGTTTCAAAAGTTTTACATACAGAACCAATAACTTATCAGCTAAAGGATGGATCAAACAATATAATTCTAGGTGGTTTTTATGAGCAAGAAATTAAATTGACTGATTTTCCGAACACATTTCTAATTGAACGTATTATAAAAAAAGTTAAAGATAAAATGCTTGTTAAATGGATGGGTTTTGATTCCAGTCATAATTCATGGATATTATCGAAAGATATTATTAAATAATTTTTTTTTTTATATATATTTACCTTTTTATAAAAAATAAAAAAAAAACAGTATTAAATTAAATTATTTTAGTTATTCATATAATGTTTTCCTTTCACTTTGAACGACACCTACTGATGATAATAATTTAAATTTTAGAAATAATTATTATCACTAGATAGCGTGGAAAAAACACCTACTGATGATAATAATTTAATTTAGAAATAATTATTATCACTAGATAGCGTGGAAAAAACACCTACTGATGATAATAATTTAATTTAGAAATAATTATTATCACTGATCGTGGAAAAAACACCTACTGATGATAATAATTTAATTTTTTAGAAATACTTAATATCGATTTTCTTAAACATAGTGAATATTAGAATAATTATTTTTTTAATTTATAATGTTCGTATGCTAGTGAATTAATCCCATCGTTTGTTATAAAACGTTTATCATCGTTACCACTTAGTACAAGCTTATTCATTGTTTTAGAATGAACAACATGTTTATTCGATTGAATAAAATTCATGTTTCTACAAGTTTGTTTATTTCAAGAGAGATATGGTTTATGTACGCATTTAATACTTCTATATAATTTTTAAAATACATATGTTGATTAATTACATATTTTTTACACCTTTAGCTTTTTTAACCTCATCGTTGTTTTCAGTCTTGTAAGCATATAATTTCGGTCTTAATGAAACAAATTCTTTTAAAATTTTTCCCCCCATTTCATCTTTAAATAACCAGGTTGATTTTTATGATTTTCGCTAAAACAATAATGATCTTTTGGATAGTTTGATGTATCAAAATACGGAAATAAATCATATCTAATATCATCAAAAAATTAAATGTTCGAATATTATATACCAAAGAATCTGTATCCGAGTACAATAATCGTATTTTATTATTATATTTATTTTTCATTACATTATAATGAAAATCATACATAAATGTTTTCGAGACATCTAAAATTGCAGACCCTACATAAATTGCTTTATCGAATTTGATAGTTTCCTTATGTTGGTGAATAGCCATAAGATTTTCAGAGTATATAGTTCTATCTTTAAAAGTATTTTTCATCATCAATTTATTTGCTTGTTTATCTGATGTAACCAGTTTTAAAGAAACTCTAGTTCGAACATTCTCCATACATTTACCAAAAACGCTATTAATTAATAATTTCCAAAAATCTTTTTCAAATCTATTTTTAGCTTCTCTCCTCATTCTCGTACATAGTTCGATATATGAGGCCATCCATTTACTCTGTGAAAATTTGATTGCTCGATGAATTTTTACTAATTTAAGACCATTAGCAATTGCTTGTTTTAAATTTTTATAGTGTAATATATATTTTTTTTTTGATGATAAAGTAGTTAATAATTTTTTAACTTTTGAATTTGGAGGACATTCGTTTAAAGGTAAAAACGGGAAATCATTATGTTTTTCATGTAAATATTCAGGATAATCAATATCAACTTCTAATATATATCCGACTTTTGAATCATCAGGAATTTTAGTAACATCTATGTTCAAGTCATCAACCCATTCGAAATCTTTGAAAGGTAGCTCAGTTAACATCGATTTTCCATATAATTTACACAATCAAGATATGTAATCCATGAAATTGATTTATTAGGATTATAGTTCAAACCTTTAATGTTTGGTATGTTTGCTTTAGCATATCTTTTAACTGATTGACAGATACCCCCTCTGATTGAGGATTCAAAATATAAAAGCATGTTATAATCAGTCAATTTTTCTAATTTAACCTTAGTATATTTAAGCATACAATCGAAAGCAAATCCTGGAGCAGTCATATAATGAGCAGGATCTAGACTAAGAGTAGATAAACATAAATCTCTAAAATTTTCGAACACATCCGTTAGTATGGTGACATCAGTTTTCAAATAAAGATCACTATACTCACCCAAAGTTTTAATATTAAATACTTTCCAATTTTTTTAGCATGAGAATAATCATTATTATTAATTTCTTCATTTTTTAAAGAGTTATAAAATGCAGATTTTGAAGGTAATCGAGTTTCGTTTAATTTACTCCAACTATCAATATACTCATAAGGGAAAACCCCTTTTCGTGTGACTAAATCAAATGTTTTATTAGAAAATAATTTTAAAGTTTCTTTAAACCTTGATTTATCTTCAAGTAAATTTTTTGCAAGCTCGCTTAATGAGGAGGCCATAAAACGGAATGTATCAACGAATTTTATACTAAATCTCGGAGCAACCTCTTTACTAAAAGATATATATTTTTCTACAGAATTTGGAATAACATGTATATTCTTATCATCAAAACCAAGTTCTCGAATTATAAAGTGACTATCGTAAGATAAGTTATGAAAAAAAATTGGAACAAATGATGGGTTGGTTATTTCAAAATTACATTTAAAACAAATACATTGTCTATATTTACCAGTAATATGACAGTGATCTCTAACTTTATATAATTCATTTTCTTCAAAGATAATAAACATATTTTACAAACCTTTGCTATTTGAAATTCTTTTTCCTCCTTTTCAGTCAACGTAATCATTGGTACATTAATTTGATAAATATCATTTATTTTTTTTGAAATATCAATCATATTTTCCATAAAATTTTTGCCGCATCAATACCTCTATAAAAATTATTATGTTTGTTGGAATTTTAAACTGTTTCTAGAAGTGTTTTTTATTAACTTTAAAAAAATGAATTTATTTTCTTTTCCTTCTTCAAACATTATCGGTCTTCCTAATTTATTCTTACTACACATTTTTTATGTTCAGTTAATCCTGTTTCACCCCAAAGTTTACTTTTACATGGTTTATTTCCAAAAGTTGTAAAACACCTCTTACAAATAATTAATTTAGAACAATTTTTAGTTTTCTGACTTCTAATAAATCTTGAAAAATCTTTAATATAACAATAATGTGATGTTTTATGATTATTGACAAAAAATAAATCAAAATGATTTTTTTCTTCTTTATTATTTATAAATAGAGGGAAAATAGTACCTTTATTATTTAAACTATAAACATTAACTGAAACATTATTTAAACGTTCAAATTTTTTAATTTGATTTATTGGTGTTGGGAAATCAATACATTTAAAATCTAACCCACTCTTTTTTTCAAGAAAATCAAAATATTTTTGGTTAAATCGTGATTTATTAGAACGCTTATCATATTTGGTTAGTATAGAATATTTAAAACAGTATTTATCTTTATTTTTAACGTTTATAATAGCCTTTTTTTCTCGTATAAATTTAGGTAAATCTAAATATGCACCTCCTTTTAATGGATTTACTAAATTGATTCTCAACTGTAACCCATCTATTGAAACAAGTGTCCATCCTGAACCTTTAGCAATAAATTCAGATTCTTCAGCTAATATTTTATCAAACTTTATGTTTAACAAACTAGCGAAATCGGATGAATTACATGCTAAAACATTCGAAGTTTTAAAAGCCACATCTTGTTTATCATGTGTTATAGGACGTGTGTAAGTAGCGTCAACGTGTAAATTAAATTTGATCGACGTTTTAATACACGATTGTCTTAACTTTAAAATTAACTCATGTAAAATATAGTTAAAAAATAATTTGTAATCTATATATTTTCACAGTTCTTAATTATGAAAGTTTTTGAACCTTTTCTAAATCTTTCTATTTCAATAAGTCCACTTCCAATCGTGTTCATACGCTGTTTTTTTGTTATTATATTTCTGTTCATAATGAGACTGAAATAATAAAAAAAACACATTAAATTTATATATATATATATAAATGTATGTTTTTTTTTTTGTTTTACATTTTTTAAAAAAAATAATAATAATAAAATTCTTAAATAAACAATGAGTACTTAGTTTTTTTTTAAAAAAAAAAATCATTTTAGATTCAAACAAAAAGATTCTGTTAATAAATTTAGATCATCCAATAATGTACAATAATCGCTATGCAGATGATAAGCTAACGTCTGTTTTCGAAATCTAACATAACCATACAAATCATAATATTTATTAACAAGTAATATTTCATTTCTCAAATTTATATTTCTCTTTTAAGATTTTTATTTTTTTTATATCTTGTAAAAGTGTTTTAGCTAAGTATTTTTCATATCTTAATATTTTAATTTTTCTTTTGATTAAAATTATAGTTTTTCTTTGTTCATGTTTACTTTGTACTTCCTTCTCATCATTATCATCGATTTCTTCATCCAATCGATGAATTTCAATTAGATATGGTTAAGTAAATCCATTTTCTAAAAAAACATTTTTTTTTTTTATGTTTTGGAAAAGCTATTATGAACAAAGTAATACTTCTATATAAGTAGGTGTATAAAAAAAAAGAAAAATGGAAATATAAAGAAATATTAAATCGGGTTAAAAAATAGATTTATTTAAACAAATTTATTTATTTATTAAATCTTCTAGTTGATTATTTAAAATTGTGGAACGATAACGTATACGTCTATTACATTTTTCACCAATATAATAAGAAAAATTAAACTCATCTAAAACGTTTCTTTTTTCATTTCTTAACCTATCTATTTCAACTAGATCTATTATTTTTTTTTTATATAAATTATTAATTTTTTTATTTAAAGCTCTTATATCATTTTTTTTTTCTTTCTTCATCTTGATCAACACTTTTTTGGTTTTCTAAAACTTCCAAATGTAATTCTTCAATCAAAGATCGGAGGTAAACGATTTGAGGAGATTCCATTTTATAATTCTGAAATTATAGGTAAATATTTATTCGTTTATTTTTTTATTTTAAATATAAAAAAGGTAATGTAAAAACTATATCTCATTTACACCACATCTAAAAAAAATAATTTGTACCACTTTTCAAGTTTATAATTCACACCAAATAAAATTTAAAAAAGGGGCATTATCTAATCTGTACTTACTAAAATTATAATTTGTAACATTGTTCACATTATTAAAATTATAATTATAATAAAATGTATATATATATAAGTAAATTTTTTGTTTAGCAATAATTCATAAAATATATAAAATCAATCATACTTTAATTATAAATAAATGTAAAACAAACTCTATATATATATATTAAATAAGTATTTTTGTTTAGCAATAATTCATAAAATATATAAAATCAATCATACTTTAATTATAAATAAGTAAAACAAACTCTATATATATATATATTAAATAAGTAAATTCTTGTTAAGTATATTATACTATTTTTTTTTTTTAAAAAAAATAAAACATAATTTATAATTATTTATATCAACTAAACTCTGAAAGAAAAAGCTAGTAACTATTTTTTGTTTATATATATATATATATATATATATACCACAGAATATATTCCGTGTACATACCGTACATTTACTATAACTAAGCTAATTATAACAAAAATAATAATAACTAAAATTAAGTGTATAAGACGTAACAACACAAAATATTGTTTACGATGTATCTGTGTATATGTGGTTTGGAAAAAAAAAAATGTGAAGATATAAAATTAAACATATTATTATTATAAATAAATGACATACTTTTAAATGTTGTACTACACACTAATCTTTTTGAACTATTCAAAATGTTTCGTACTATACTCAATTTTAGGGCTGGTACAAATTACATATTTCATTTCGTTTTTTTTTTTACGTGGTGTAAAAAAAAAAAAAAAACTAAAATTTATTTATTTATGTAACGCAAATACATGTTATATTTTTGATACAAATGAACCTATTTGTGGTGTAAATTATGTAAAATACCATTATTAAATGGAATCATTTTTTATAGTGGAAAATTATAATAGTAAATATTTAATTTAAAGCTAGTTAATAGTAGTAAAGTAATAGTACTTACATTTCTGTTAGCGTGGAGATGCTTGAAAAAAAATATACTGGCTTCTAGTTGTAGTGAACGGTCTTGGTGAAGATGGTTCAGCCGATTTAACGACGAAGTCCACTTTGTCGTATGTGTAAGAAATTTGAAATTAAAGTTATTTATTCACTGAATATAATAAAAGCAAGCTCGATGTATTGTTAAGTATAGAACAATGTCATCGGTCTATGCGTAAGTGAAGCTTAACTTTGTCTAATTCTTAATACTACCACAACCCATTTTATATTAAACTATTTGGGAGTAGTCCCCCAAAAATATACGTACGTGTCATGGTAAACAGGAAATTCGACTATACGTTTCTATTTCATATTTTACTATAACCAATTATTTAAATACATATTTTTTTAAAATATATATATATATATATATATATAAACGATTATTAAAACGATGTTCGTAATCCAATTATTTAATATATTAATATTTATTATTCTAAATCTAACCAACTAATATCAGCTCAGGGCAACAGGAATGAAGTAATGTAATATGTCGGATTTCTACATAGTGTTTTTACTGAACTAGCTGTATGTCTAATTCTTAATACTACCACAACCCATTTTATATTAAACTATTTGGGTGTAGCCCCAAAATATACGTACGTGTCATGATAAACAGGAATTCGACTATACGTTTCTATTTCATATTTTACTATAACCAATTATTTAAATACATATTTTTTAATCTTTAAAATATATATATATATATATAAACGATTATTTAAACGATGTTCGTATCCAATTATTTAATATATTATATTTATTATTCATTATTCTAAATCTAACCAACTAATCAGCTTAGGGCAACAGGAATGAAGTAATGTAATATGCAGGATTTCTACATACGAACTAGCTGTATGTCTAATTCTTAATACTACCACAACCGCTTTTATATTAAACTATTTGGGCGGCGTAGTCTCCAAAATATACGTACGTTTCTATTTCATGTTTACTATCACCAATTATTTAATTTTAATCTTACCTTGCTAAATTTACGTACCTTGCTAAATTGTATATAACCTTTCAAATCTGACATTGAAATGTAGAAGTCAATTACATTCTTTTAGATACAAATTGCACTTGTTATTACATTCTATTTTTTCGAATTGAAAAGACGTACCTTTCAAATTTTATTCTAGTTAGTGTTTTAGCTGAACTGATTATTTTAGACTTAAGAGGAGGAGTAGAAGTGGTTATATATATATAAGAGACTCATCGATACAGTATATTCAGTTTACTTCAACAGATTTACAATCTAGACTTTTTTTTTTTAATAAAATTAATTTAATTTTGAAAAAATGTCCTGCTACTCATTTAAAAGCGATGACGAGGAGTCGGTTGTATTTTCCGAAGTAAGTAAAAAAAAAACATTTATTTTTTTATTTATTTTTTTTTTTTATAATATAAATATATAATAATTATTTTAATTAAAAGACATTAAATATTTTATGAAAAATTTATTTTGTAAACCGTCATCAGCTTATCGTCTATTTTAATTATAGGATAATATTGCAACAACATCTCAAAAAAAGGTACATCGAAAAGGTTAGCTGTAAAACCGGAGAAGAAACCAGTATCGAAAAAGACGAAAAAGGTGAGTTATATAAATTTATGGCATATTACGAAAAAGTAAAAAAATATAATTTAATTATTATTTTATAGAGCACTGCTATTTGTTATACAGACAAAATATTAGATTTAATAACAGATCCAACTATACCAACCGATGCAGAGAACACCTTGAATATAAAAAAGGATGATTGTTCATTAACGGTTAAGACACCTGTAGACAATACGGCTGTAGATTACTGGACTATAGCACATTATAAATGTGCTAAAATTGATAAAGTTGCTCTGCAAGATAGGTAATAATAATAATAATAATAATAATAATATATATATATTTAACTAAAGTGAAATATTTATAATAAAAATTTAATTTAACCTAACCTAACTTTTTTAGATGGAAGCATGCTGAATGCTCACTCAAAATATCTTTAACAGGACAGCATCCGGATGATTTAACTACAGCCAAAGAAATGGTGACGCTCATTCAATCTGTTTTCGACAAAATGATGCGACATCCCGCCAAGAAGCTAATCAGACACAAACCAAAAAAATAAACTTATAAAATGTATGTAATAGGATATGGTGTTGGATTAATTTTATTTAATAAAAAAAAATTTTTTATATTTATATTTTTTTTTATTATTTAGATAAAAAAAAAAATAATAATAATTCATTTATAGGTTAAAATAAAATAAAATTAAAAAAAATAAAAATAAAATATTGAAAGTTAGTATATAAGTTAATTGGTATTAATTTCACATTTTTTTTTTTTTTTTAACAAGAACGATAAATTAAAATAAATTAAGAAACTTTTTTTATCACTACATCTTGTAATATCATGTTCGACAATGAATTAAAATGAAATTGTAATAACTCGTACATAAATGAACAATCTTCACTTTGTATATTGCTGTAGCTGAAATCATAATTTTGAATATATTGATTTGTAAATTCGTTTCGTTGACAAGATGATGGTAACCCATTTACGTCAGACTTAATTAACGTATAAGCTGTATCAAACGTTTTTTGGTATGATTCCAATTTTTTCTGTTTTTCAACAATATACAAGTCAATACAATGTTGTAATTGTTTCAAACGATGAAGATCAATATGAGATAATGTTATATAATTATCATTAGAATATAAAACTATAGTTGATTGGTTTACATTAACAGAGTAGAAAAAATTATCAGCTATCTTAACACGTTTACAACGAGTATGCAAATTTTCGATAATTGTATTAAAATTGTTTTCGCACATTAACTTACACCACTGATCAAGATCTAACGTTACAACAACTTTTTTAGTTAATTTACATTCTAATAATATAATAATTGAAATTTGCTTATTAACTAGAAGTCCAACGGTTACACTTTTCTTACTAAAAGGACGAATATCGAACACAGATTTTGATACAACGATTGATGGATTCATATTGATAAAATAAAAAAAAACAGTAAACAGTATTTTTTTTCTAGAAATATGAATATGATCACTAGACAGCTTAGCTCAAACTAACAAGTTTTGTTTATCCATACATGTTATATACTAAACAAATGTAAGGTTACAAAAGAAAAAAAAAAAAAAAATGTGAACGTATAGTGTCTAGTTGGATAAACAGTAAAGAGTTATTATACTTACCTACCTAATTCGATAGAACCTGAAACATTTTTAAAAATCATTAACATATTAAATTTAAATTAGACGCGTTATCCCACTAGGCTATACGTTCACGAGGTATTAAATAAGTTATTAACACATTTAAGTTTATTAAATTCAGATTTTTTTTATTGAAATATAGAAAGTTAAATGAACTAAACAACAGTATCATATGACCTTGATCCACAATCACAATCACAAATATCGATAATCTTACCATATTTTTTTACTACATTTTCAACAAACTGATTTCCTTTTGATAATAATACAAAAACACATTTCGGATTCCATCTTGAATGTTCAATCCATGGATTATCTTCTTTTTCCCAACGATGCATATAATACCGCAGCAAAAACATTCAACAATATCTTTTTTCCCTGAATATATAAAACCGCTTTCAGCTAATGAGTATTTATCTTGAGATGAAGTCAACGGAAATAAATTGAATGTTTTCAATCTTGATATAAATGTAGTGAATTCTGGATATGTAGGATATGCATTGTTTCGTACTAACGAAACAAGTGAACAAAACTGTTGTTAATTTGTTGAAAATTCATTTTTTATAAAAAAAAAAATAAAAAAAACTTAAATGAATTAAACTTGATTAAAACTAACAGAACCTGATTGAACGATGGTTGAATATTAACTGAACTGTCTGAACTGAAATGAATTCAATAAAACGACTTTTATCTATAATTTTAAAAAAAAAAAATGAAATTATTGTGTAACCTGAATGTTTAACTTACAAGGGAAATAAATAGTGTTGAAGTGTGTATACACTGTTTAAACTTTATGTGTAACAGGGGAAAAAATAATTGGTTAAAGGCGGAAACTATCCTTAAATTTTAAAAATCTCCGCAGTCAAAAGTGCGCAGAACATACATTATGGTTTTTGAGAATCAGTGTTTTTTTTAGTACAGCGGAGAAAAAAAAAGTTTGAGGGGGAAAATCCCCCTAAAATTTTAAATCACCGCAGTCAAAAGAGCGGAGAAAAAAAAAGTTTGAGGGGAAAAATCCCCCTTAAAAATTTGCAATCTCCGCAGTCAAAAGTGCGCAGAACATAAAATGTATACTACTTGTATAATAAATAAATATTTCATTTAAGATGAAAAATACCTGTATGGTGCCTATACATATATTATAATGTATATGAACATTAATTAACTGCCTACGTATAAGCTGACAGTTGCAAAGTATAGCAATATGCATTTAACAGTACAACAAATCATTACAAAGGTAATAATTTCAATATCATTTAATTGCAAATGAAGTGCATAAACAAAATCCTTACCTACTACAAATCTTTTTGTCTTACGTACGTGGAATCTTCCTTTCCCAATATTTAACAGTTCAATATCCTATAATAGTTCATACAACAAAATGTCATACCTAGTTTTTTAATGTAATTTTTTAGCTTACTTATAATATATTTATTTTGTTTTAATTTAAATAAATTGTAAATGTTTCATTTGTCTCAATTGTGTACAATGCTCATATGCATAAACATTTTTTAAGTAAATGTTTATTATCCATGAAGTAATGAGTGTTATGACTTATAAATTATATCCTGATTTGGGTTGGGTATTTTTTACAAACTATGCAAATAAATAATAGGTATTATATATTTTTACAAAAGTTTAAAATTGAATTAACATAATAAATAATAATAGTTATTTATTATTTATAGTAACTATAATTAACAATCTATATATATAAAAATTTCGTGTCACGATGTATGTTCGCGATAAACTCCGAAACTACTGAACGGATTTTGATAAAATTTGGTAGCCATTTATAATATGGTCCAACTTAAAATATAGAATAGTTTTTTTTCAATATGTATTATTAATAAAATGTGCTCAAACAGGAATATTGAGATTTACGATAGAAATTTTTGTTTATAAATGGTTGCTATGGGGGTTATAAGATTTGAGAATAATATTTATTTATTTGTGGTTGCTATGGTAATATATAAAATTAATCTGACCGAGTCAGTCATTATCGAGTTAATCGCGTCGTTAGGAGTTTTGTTTGTTATTTTTATTTATACAGTTTAATTTGTATCGGTTTAGTGTTTTCGTATTTTACTTTACCTACACACTAACCATAAATACTTGGTATTGTGTTATTATTGTGCAGTGTTCAGTATTGAATATTCTTTAATTTTTTTTTAAATTTAGTATAATGCCGCGGAAATATAACCTACACAATCAGTATAGTAAAAATACACGACGTAATTGCAGCAAGAAACGCAGCTCAACAAATCAGAACAGCAGAAATTCGCAGACAAGAGTCTCGAGAACAGCGTGATGAACGTCTACGACAAAATATATTGAGAACAAGATCGGCGCGAGAACGGCACATAGCCACATTTAGAGAACTTGACAGAGAGCGACAACAAACCAAGCGTGTATTAACACGTGCATCATTCGTTCGAATATGCACCAGATATCAATTACTCTGCAGATACTAAAATTATAATTGGTGCAATGGATAAAATATGCCAATATTGTCAAGCGTTAAAATTCCGCAATGAAACGATTGGTATGTGTTGTGCATCTGGAAAAGTTGTACTGGCACCTCTTCCTATTCCACCGGAACCTTTAAAATCATTTCTTGCTGGCGAATCAGACGATTCGAAATTCATTTTACGTAAGACACACAAATTCATTCTTGCTTCCAATGACGTCCTTTGGCGCAACTAAAATTTGCGACCTCACATCTGATGGAAATAATTTTGTAACTACGTTAAAATCCAAGGCCAAGTGTACCACAAGATTGGGTCATTAATGCCAATGCCTAATGATGATCCAAAGTTTCTCCAAATTTATTTTATGGGCAGTTGTGAGGAACGCGTAACAACTCGGTGCCTGCATAATTTCATCGAACAAGCAGAAGAGAGAGCAATTGTGGAATCTTTGGAAAACTTTTTTGAAAATTATAATCAACTTATCCAATTATTTAAAAGAGTATCGCCTCAATTAAGAAATGATAATTATCAAATTGTCATCAAAGCCGACAAAGTACCTTCAGGAGAACACGCTGGAAGGTTCAACGCGCCAACCGTAGATGAAGTTGCTGTTATTATGGTTGGTGATCCAGTTAACAACAGAGACCTCAAAATCATACGTCGAGACAGCACTGTTCATATAATTTCAGACCTTCATCGTTCGTATGACTCACTTCAGTATCCCCTAATATTCTGGCAAGAGCAGGATGAATATCACATCAACATCAAACAGCGTGATCCAATCAATGGTACGTTTAATAATATATACTATTTAATAAATTATTTTGGTGATTTTAATTTCTTATTCTTAATTTTTATAACCATTTAATAACTCATTTTTTTTAGGTAATGAAATAAATAAAAAAGTTAGTTCAATGAACTACTACTAGCATCGATTGATGATTAGACTTAATCAAGATAATTATATCCTTCGATATCGTCAACTATTCAATACGTATATCAATACGTTGTGGATATGTTTGCTAAGATCGAAAGTGAACGTTTACGGTATATTAGATACAACCAGGCTAAATTAAGATCAGAAGAATACATCCATTTACGAGATGCTATCACCGGAAACATCGATGAAAATTTAAACGCCAATGACATCGGAACTGCATGTATTTTACCTTCAAGCTACATCGGCAGTCCACGGAGCATGCAGGAATACATACGAGATGCGATGACTTATGTACGTCATTACGGTTGACCTGATTTGTTTGTTACATTTACGTGTAATCCAAATTGGGAAGAAATAAAAAGTTTGTTATTACCAGGCCAACAATCAATACATCGTCACGATATCGTTACACGTGTGTTTAAACAAAAGTTAAAATCTTTAATTAATTTAATCGTAAAATATTCAGTTTTTGGTAACACACGTTGCTGGCTGTATTCTATTGAGTGGCAAAAGCGAGGTTTGCCTCATTCTCATATTTTGGTTTGGCTTGAAGATAAAATCCGTTCAGAAGAAATTGACCAAATAATTTCTGCCGAAATTCCGGATCCACTAACTGACTCAGAATTGTTCGATATTATTACCAGTCACATGATCCACTGACCGTGTGGTGCTTTTAAAATGGCATCACCATGCATGGAAGAAGGAAGGTGTAAGAAACGTTTCCCGAAATCCTTTACCAATGATACTATTACGGATATCGATGGTTATCCATTGTATCGCCGCAGAGACCCTGAGCATGGTGGTCACACATTTACAATTCGAAAGTCAAATTCTATAAATGAAGTTGAAATTGATAATTGGTGGGTAGTTCCGTACTCACCATTGCTGTCAAAAGCGTATAAGGCTCATATTAATGTCGAGTTTTGCAGTTCCGTCAAATCAATTAAGTACATTTGTAAATATGTTAATAAAGGAAGTGATTTGGCCGTATTTGAAATACAAAATATAAACAAAAATGACGAAATAGCAAGATACCAGATGGGTAGATATATAAGCAGCAGTGAAGCTATCTGGCGTATTTTCAGTTTTCCAATACACGAAAGAGAGCTTTCTGTCCAGCATCTTGCAGTACATCTTGAAAACGGTCAACTAGTATATTTTACCGAAGAAAATATTCTCCAAAGACCATTTGAGACACCGAAAACGACACTAACTGAATTATTTACATTATGTCAAAAATCTGATGTATTTGGCCAATTTGCAAAAACATTATTATATACCGATGTTCCACGCTATTTTACATGGAATAAAATAGGGAAAAAGTGGGAGCCCCGTAAGCAAGGAAAACCACATACATCGATCCCAGGCATATTTAAAGCTAAGACATTGGGACGACTTTACACTGTACATCCTAAACAACGTGAATGCTTCTTTTTGCGTTTATTGCTGGTGAATATTCACGGACCAACATATTTCGAATATTTGCGAACAGTGAACGATCGAGTGTTCAATACATATCAAGATGCATGTTGCGAGTTGCAATTACTGGAAGCAGATAATCATTGGGACTTGACACTTGCTGATGCAGCATTGACATCTACACCGAATAATATTAGTCAACTATTTGCAATAATTTTGACAACATGTTTTCCAACACAATCATCGACTCTGTGGGAAAAATATAAAAATTATGTGACTGAAGATATACTGCATCGAATTAGACGAACAAATCAATGTCCAAATTTAGATTTCACACCAGAGATGTATAATGAAGCATTAGTGTTGATCGAAGATTTATGTATTTTAATTTCAAATTTGCAACTTAGTCATTATGGAATGTCATCACCTGATCGCCCGGCTGTAGACTTAGTGAACACTGATTTGCAACGAGAAAAACAGTACAATGACGTTGACTTAGCTACAATTATTATGAATAATGAGCCATTACTGACAGCCGAACAAAAAAATATTTATAATCGGATAATGCGGACCGACCAAGGTGGGTTTTTTTTTTAGACGCACCAGGTGGAACAGATAAGACATTCTTAATATCATTAATTCTTGCAAAGACACGTTCCCAACAGAAAATTGCTTTGGCAATTGTATCGTCAGGCATTGCTGCAACTTTGTTAGATGGTGGACGAATAGCACATTCAGCATTGAAGTTGCTATTAGACATTCATAATAAGTTATTTATACTCTATGTCGACGCGCCCGCAGCCCTCAACCACTATAAATTATATTATTATCGATAAGATAATTAATATTTATTTTGTATCTTATTTGTTAGCATCGAGATAGATAAACAATACTGGAGCGCGCTCTTACCAATATCGTCCGTGAGACGAAAACAAGCCATGTCTTGAACGTTACCCCCACCTCTGCAGGGCAAAAAAAATAGCTGCAAACTTGCGAACGTACTAGAGAACATAAACGCCTTATAATAAGTTAGGTACTTCCACTCGTCCGATTTTAAAAATTAAAAACTATTTGTACTTGTGAACAAACCTACTATACAGCGATATAGTTTTAAACAGAAAAATAAAAATTAATAGCTACACAAAAGTATAAAACAAATAATTGTAATTATTACAATAATATAGAGATTTATCGTGTTTACAGCTAATCATTTATCTTTAAACATAAGCAATTACATTATAATCCAAATTGTATAGAATATAAATAATTTAAATAGTCATTCAGTCATCCATTTAAATAAAAATTAGTAGTTAATACCATATATACTATATTATATTGAAATACAGCAATACTCCAAGTCTACAAATCATAACATAAAGTCAGACGTACTGTGATTTAACTATTTAAGTAGGTACCTATTACTAAATAATAAATAATTAATTTAGAATATTAAAATATAATATTGTAATAACTAATAAGCAGTGTCGGCCTGGGGTATGAAAGGCCTAGGCAGGGTTTTTTTTAGGGCCTCAATTTTTAGTCAAAATTTATCTTAGATTGAGTTTAAATTTTGAAAGTCATGTTTTGTAATATCTTAAATACATATATAAAATATATACATTATATACATGAATACTTTTATTGTAGCATATTAATTAATGTATTATTTTTAAGTACATAACAATTTGACTTCATACACAACATATAGAAAATAAATAATTAAAATTAAACTATTATTTTGTTATTACTTATTATAATAAATGTGTACATAATATTTCTTTTAACTAAAAAAATAGATGTATTTTCTACAAGTTTGAATCATAATTTATACTCTTTAATAGATATTAAATTTAAAAAAAATTTTAAAAAGGTGAGGGCCTCGGCAGCGATCGCTGCCTCGCTGCCCTGGCCAGGCCGACACTGCTAATAAGTAATGTAGAAAATGGGAAACAATAAATACAAATTTAACACATAAAAGATATATTTATAGCATTTATTTATTTTAAAACATCGATACAAATACAATATAAATTTAAATACATCAGAACAAATAGAATATTTTTATAAAATTTACATTTTAAACATTAAAATAAATTTTTATTTTATTTTTTAAACATTTTGAAATAATATTAGCTTAGTTAATTTTTGCCTCAAAGAACTTTTATTTTTTAATGCTTCCTTTGCATTAACTTCTTTAGCATAATGTCGCATTCTAATATTTATGTAGCTGTCACTAAGAACTGAGAATAGTTTATGATCATGACTAGGAGAACCAAGTTCGATATTTATAGGATGAGTATTAGGAAAAAAGAATAAATTTGACTTATTTAATATATTCTTCCTTGCTAGCATTAAAATATTGGTTTTTACATTTGCATGTAGTTTTTTTTGCATGACTATAATAAGTTGAAAAGATTTTTTCAATTCTTTAAGAATTAAAGAAACAGCAGGAGATACTATTTTTAATTTTCCTCTAGTAATAAAAGAGGTAAAGTTTATATTTTTTGTGTAGCCATGGTCAGAATGTCCTTCAATTAGTATATCTAAACAAAAAGGGCAAACTATTTTTCTAGATATATTCCTTACAATGTATCCAGCAATATAATCTAATATTTCACCAGTATATTCTTTTAAATGTATATTGGATAAAAGATTTTTATATTCATCACCAAACACATCCAACTCATCATCATTATTAGTAGATTTTTTAATACTTCTTTTTTCAGAACGAAAATCCAATATATCTCTACCGGGAATTTCATAATATGAGCAATTTCCATTCTCAACAATAATATTTTTGATGTACAATAATTGCCTCAAAGTTTTTTTTAAATTGAACACAATTTGGGTTATAATTGTTCCCACCCCTAGCTCGAATACACCCAAAAAAAAGTTCAATGTGACTTTGTGATGTTTTATAAGTCAGAACATATTTAAGGGGATTTTGGGATCTATAAAGAAGCTTATATGCAATTTCTATGGTACTAGACATAGTTAATATGAAGCTTAAAATAAACATTTTCCTTCCACCCAATATTAACAGGTTATTCTCACATTTTAAAGTTTTTAAATATTCAGATGTGTCGTTAAAAACCGATCTTATTGTATTGATATTACCTGGGTTTATAGGACTTTTGTAACCTTTGTAAAATGGTATTCTGGAATTGAGGATATCAAATATTCGATCTATTTGTCTTATAAAATATATTGTAGCATCACTGTTCTGGAATGATGGTTCACCTTTTTGCTGCAAGTATTGAATCGCATCTGCTACTCCACTGCTGAGTGTCTGGGCAGCTAACTTCATTTTCATAATATAATTTTTGTAATTAATATGTTGTGAACTTAATTTGTTAGCAAATTTTAAGCCAAGTTCATTTTGAAATGCATTTAGAGAGCTTATGTACTGCCATTTAATATCACCAATATTAGATTGAATAATTTGTTTATCAGCCAAAGAAGATCTAGCGAGTTTAAGCATATGACAAGTATCAAAAATAGAATATACTTCAATTGATCTATTTGCATTATTTACAGTAAACTTTGTGTTCAAACTATCCATATCAAAATTACAGCCTAATTTTTGAAGCTTTGTAAATTAGAAGGAGCACCATCGCAAGTTACATTCCATACTTGTATTCCAACCTCATTAAGTTTAATAATAGCAGTAGATATTAAGGTACTTAGAACATTACTGTTAATTTTGTTGACATAAAAAAAACCAATAGGACATTTAAACTGTCTAGTTAAGCTAACTATCATTAATACTAAAGCTTCAGTTGCTAATTCAGAATTTTCACCAGTACCAACATCAACATTTCCTGCACATCTACCTTTCTCTGGTTCCCAAACTAGTTGCTTTCTTAAAGACATTGAATTATGAACAAGTGAACAATCTTGAAGCCAAGAATTTTTAGAAACTTCTTGCTTCAAAAAAAAAAATACTTCTTCCAAGAAACCGGGTTCACATTCTATACTACTTAATCATTTTCTAATAGTTGAAGGATGCGGAAGCGTGAACATTTTGCGTACATATTTATAAGCTTTAGGCGAATAAAAAAAAAGGGTTTTAGCAAAATCTTTCATAGCATTTGTATATCGTACACCCTTTTTATGAAGCATTTTAGACTTATGTTCATGCAGTAATAACGTTAATAGAAACCCACCAAAATTGTCTTCCAGCATTTGCGTTACTTCATCAGAAGATGTAACATTTTTTTTTATTCTCAGAATCAGATCTAAAAAAAAATCTTGATTAAAAAAATCTAAAATATATAGTTATACATGTTTATAGTTAAAATTACCTTTTAATGATTTAATTTTACTATTTCTTCTTTTCAATCGTTGTTGTAATATCTTAATCTTGTTTTGGTACAATTTCTTATTAAATGTTTTAATATTACACTGTACCATTTTATCTTCTTTTTGGTGAGATGTTTCACTCTGGTAAAACTACAAACATTAGATATTAAACAACAGATAATTATTAATTACCATTTACCAGATAAGAGCTTATTAATATTAAGTTTTATTTTTAGTTTTATTTATTAGTATTAACTTAAAATCCAAATAAATTATAAATTAAACAATTTGATAATACCATGTTATTAGTTGATGAATCTTTACCAGCTTCATTAACTATTTCTGCATGAATCATATTATTTTGATCATTGGCCTAAAATAAATTTAATAAATTAGTATACAATTATTTATACTTAAGTAGGTATCTGAGTATATATAATAAAAAAAATAAAAATGATGCTTTTAAGCAATTGAAAAAAAATATATATTTAAGTAGTAAATAATATTATTTATACCTAGGTAGGTATAAACGTAATTTATTATATCACTATTGATCATTAAAGGTACACTATAATATATCATATAGTATGTAAATTAATTGGAAAATTAGTAGCTGTAAAAATAATATAATACATAAAATAATACTAGTACCTACCTATATGGTTATATAATATATTAGTATGTATATTATAAATTGTATGTATAGTGTAGATAGATATTTTTAAACTACTATTAACTTTTTAAAAATAGACTAACCTTTTGACGATTTTCAAGTAGTGGACGACTAGCTTTTTGTTTTTTTTTGTAAATTTTGAGGAAATTTAAAGACTGATGGAACTGCTTCATCTTTTAGCAACTTCTAATCTAACTCTGGACGAGATTCATTTAAATAATCACTAGGTGTGAAACGTTCACTGCATAAATAGCTGTACTGGTTAGGTGTAAAATTTTTTCGTCGTATTTCATGTAACCATTTTTTTAAGACCTCTGGTCTTTTTAAAGGAAATCTAGAAGTATAAAGTGTGTTCATTGAAAATTATGAGACGAGATTTTGATTTTTGATAGAAATATTCAAAAAATGTATTACACTTACCGATGGAAATGTATCCCGTTTTTTTTCTGTCGCCTATTTGTACACCCATACGCTGAACACGATACAACCATATTATTATTTATTATTTAAAATAACTAAATGAGTTTTAATTATTAACTTGAACGAAATTCCGACGCCAAATTGCCAAATCGTAATAGTAACTATGAAATATTAAATAATAAATCATTTAAATCATTTTAAACTGTTTAGTGTTTAGGTTAGAATGTAAACTAATATTTTCTTGCCCTGCAGTGGTGGGGGAAGCGCTTAAAAATTTGGCTCGTTTTCAGTATCAGTGTACGCGCTTCAGTATTGTTTATCTATCTCGATGTTTGTTAGCATGAATATTATTATTATTATTTTGAAATTATCACCTACTATTTTATCATTCCATTGACAAAATCGCCTGTCGTAGTGTCGTGCGTTGTCATCATATTATTATACTTTATCAATATAATATCTATTTTAATTTTGTTTTTATAAACGCCAAGACATAATGGCAAATAAAAAAAATTTAAAAAACAGACGTACCTCCAATCTGAAAGGGGGCCGAGCACTGGCTTATAAAAAGTTGTAAAAGACAACTAACAAGTAAGTTCCAATTTAATTTTCCAATATTTTTAATTTTCAAATTTAAAATAAGTAAGTATTTTCGATAGTTATTATATATTTATGTAATTTATATAATTATATAACATTATTTATTATTTATATACCTAGGTAATTAAAATGTTTTCGTAGAGTACCTATTTATCGATTTGATTTAGGTTAGTGGGTTACACATTCTACAAATTATTTAGTAAAAAAAAAATCGGAAATTAATAATGGTATACGGAAAATAAAAATGTACCTATAATTCGTTAAAAACCGTATTGGATGAAATCTCATCTGAATACAAATTTAAAACATTCTGGCAATTTTATAATAATATAATATAGTCTTATAGATATGTTCTTTTTTTTTACTAAACAAGTATAGAACTCATAGAAAATATTCTTTTCGTATCTAACATTTTAAAATTGAATACAAGATTTTCAAGGTTTCTCCGTATGTAGGTACATTGTAAATGAATAGGCATTTTATAAAGTATATAAATAATACCTTTAAAAAAAAATTACAGAAAATCATTATCGACTAGTAAAAGCTTTCAGCAGTTAGAAGAGACCGTTAACGGCGTTGATTCTCAATCTAATAATTATTCAAATATTAGTACTACTGTGCCAGATGAGACTATAGAGGATACTTTCTCAGGGTAAGTTATTAGATTTTTGTGAATAGATGACTCTATACTATCATTTAAAAGTTATTAAAAACATAGGCACACATTTTTTTATAAACGTTTAAGTCCAAATATTGACAAAAATACAAAATTAGTCAAAATCATGAATATTTGCTAATTATATTGTACTTAAAATGTATTAACAAAAAAGGTTGGGCAAGTGGTTGTCGATCTGCTGTACAGTAGGTTACAAGTGAGTCACTGTAATGGATTGTGTTAAATTTGATTCCAATGATATAATATCGTTGTATAAGAAAAACGATTCTGAGCGAAGATGGTCAGTGAGCGTCAGCCTACCGCCTGTAGTAAACCGACGTTTTTAGAATAAAAACGTAGTGCTAAAGTCCAGTGGCCTATAACTATATCACGCCACCGAGTCGGACCACTGATGCCGTTTCCTGATTGGATTAAACACATCACGCTACTTCATAGACGTAGATCATCCGATTCTCCATCACGGCATGTTCCATATAAATATGAGTCTTCATCATAGATTTAATTAGAGTTAGTTAAGAGTCAGTTAGACTTAGTCAGTGTTGTCACTTGCTCTCCGGTAGTCAAGTACTTGTGCTTACGCTAACGAAAGCCTTTTCATTTATTGTTTTAACAAGTTAATAAACGTATCAATTATCTTATTAATCTATTGTTAACTTATATACCTCATCTCTCCAACCTACGGCGGAACGTGAATTCGTCGTAAAAGAAGCGTGCAGTAACTATCACTGGTTACTACACGCCTACCTATGATATTACTAAGTATATTATTTGATGATATTAATGTGAATAAAGTTATTATTATATTATAACCTGTTTACATGGAATCTTATTTTAAATTTTAAATCCTTAGCTATATTTTACATCTGCCTTTTAAACAATATATTAGGAGTCTGCTATTAAATTTTCAATAATTTTTACCCAACAATTAAAATTTTATTGATATTTATAGAAAAAAAATGGAAACTGAAAATGTCCGAAAACAACTCAGAATAAGTCAAAATGTTATGGTGTATAGAAAATGCTAATATAAATATTCAGTCAAAATTTCATGGATCTACTTTCATTGCTTTTAGAGTTACACCATAAACCAAAATCGATTTTGTCGAAAATTGGTTTTGCGTAAAAATTCACGTATTATATTCGCTTCGCTCAGAATCTAAAATTGAAAATATAATACTATATTGTGCATACTGCGTAAGTTAAGCTTAGAATAATTATGAACAAACTTGAGGGTTATTCAAGAATCTAAAATTTACGAGTTTTTAAAGTTTTAATTTTTCCGAAATCCAAAATTTAGCGTAAAAAACGATTTTCTAGCAAAGGAATTTTGATTTTTGTTATAATTAAAAAAGTACCTAACCATGCCGTATGCAAACGCCAATCCGTCCTAATTTAAAAATATATTACTTGAAATAAAATTAAATACCTATACAACAATATTTAAAAGTAATATATCCTATACTAACAAATCATCTCCATTCAAAATCGTTTTTCGTATACAATTTAACACATACATTATAGTGACCAGATGATATCTAGATGTACAGCAGAGCGAGTTTCCGGTTATTTTATTTTTGAATTTCATAATTTTAATTGGTATATAAAATATATTTCATTGTATAGATCTACAAGTTATGTAAATAAAATTTCAATTGAAATAGAAAATGGTCCAAATTAATGTGAAACACAGATACCGTTAGTCACGAGTAGTACACCATTAAATAATACTTACATAAATGTCAGTGACCAGGAAATATCTAAAATAAATAGTCATGATCTTAAAATTGCCGAAGAAGATACATGTAAAACTCCGTAAGACTTAATTTTTAAATGGTGTGCCTAACTTATTTACTGTATAAAAATATTATAATTTATAGTGATCTGAATTTTTAAAATGGAGGACGGCGAATTGTTGATATGAAACATGTATTCAAACAAATTCAAAATCCTAATAATCATATTCGTGGTGTTGATTGTACATTTATGGATGTTGAATTTGTAAATGAAATCTGTATGGGATTTGAGACACGTTGGTATTTTAAATATAAAATGTGCAATAAGGAAACTGTATTAACTTCGGAAAGTCGAGATCTTAGTTATATTCCAATAAACAAGGCTGCTGTAAATGGAACTATCGCAATCGGTATAGGATATATTCAATTAGCAGAATTATCAGCGAGTTTAGATATCCCATGTATGTCTCCTACAACATTCATGAGTTATAATAATGTGTTAAGTAAACATGTAAAAGATTCTGCATGGGACGCTATGAAGCTGGCTGGTATTGAGGAAAAACGCTTAGCAATTGAAGCTGGTGACGTAGATAAAGATGGTACTCCTATGTGTCTTGTGATAGCTGATGGCCAATGGAGTAAACGCAGTTACAAAACCAAATATGATGCGTTATCAGGAGCGGTATAAATATTTACCATTTCATTCCGTTGTCTAATTTTGAATAATTTAATGTTGAATAAAATGTCTTAAAAAACAATGTTATAGGCTACAATTATTGGTTACCGAAGTAAAAAATTTTGTTTTGTGGAATTCGAAATCGGTATTGCGTTGTGTGTGAAAGGGCAAAAACGATAGGAAAAGAACCAAATACCCATGAATGTTTTTTAAATTGGTCTAAAGGTGCCACACGCATTGAGGCTGATGCTATTTCCGAAGGGTTTTTATGCAGTATAGAAATGCATGGACTGAAGTATAATAAATTAATTGGTAAATATTACCATCGATTATAATTTTTTATGGTTATAATATAATCTGAAACTTTATTTTAAATTATTACTAAATACCTATTTAAAAAAATATGCCCCTGTTGCCCCCCCCCCCCCCACAGGTACGCCACTGTCTAATACTTTATTTTTCATGTTGACATTATGTACCTTAATAATAGGAGATGGAGATAGTAGCGTAACGAAAAAATTGAACGGTGTAATGCCATATGGTCCAAACGTATTAATAGAAAAAATTGAGTGTCGCAACCATATTCTCCGTAACTATGGACAAAAGCTACTCGGAATTACGAAAAAAACAGAATATCCTTGTTTTATACGTACATTTATTATTAGGAATATAATGAGATTTAGAACTGCTGTAACAAAAGGAGTGAAATACAGAAAGAACTTAAGTGAATCTTATTATGAAAAAATTGAGGGTAAGAAATAACAAAATTAAATTTTGAGTTAGAGTTAATTTTGCCGTAAAAATAGTTAACTAATACTAAACTTGTTTTAGGTTTAAAAAAAAATATTTCGAATAGCCCATATCATATTTTCGGTGAACATTCTAGATGTGAAAAATATTTTTGTACTGGGCCAAAACTGAGTGAAAAAAACTAAGTGTCTGAGATTGAAAAGTGTGGACTCATGAATGAAATAACTTCTGCTATTCGATGTGTTATTAACAATGCAAAAAGTTTTTTATATGATGTTGACAATAATTATTGTGAACAATTTAACAGCATAATAAATAAACACATCGCCGGCAAAAGAAAAAACTTTACTCAACGACAGTCGTATATTATTCGAGTTCAAGCGGCTATTGTTTCTTTTAACTCGGATGGCAGTTTTATTAGAATGATGCATAAAAAAATCACAGAAAAAAGTCCAGGTTAATTACATAATTTGTTTTTGTTAAATTTTGCAAAATTTTCTAATAATATCTATAAGTTTTTAAAAAATAAATTGTATTACAGGAATAATCGGCAAAAAATTTTTAAAATACACTAATGATAAGAAAATATGTTTAAAAAAACAACGAGCTCTTTTTGCGTTAAATGGAAAATTTAAACAAAAAAAATGTGTATCAAAAGGTCCTGATGAACACTATGGGTTAGCCCTACCTCTATTAGATATTTTGTCAGAAGATGAGTTCCGAATAAAAAACATGAATTTATTCAACAAATTACACTATCTAAATCTCAAAAATTAATATTAGAACGAGAAACCAGAGATCAATCGAATAGTCAAAAGTGGTTTGCTGAGAGAAGAACCGTTTAACAGCATCCAACTTTGGAAAAGTATGCAAGATGCGTCCTCAAACGTCTTGCAAATCAACTGTCTATGACATTCTTTATAGTAATATAGCCACTAAAGCCACGGAGTACAGAAAGAATACCTAAGAATTTGCTATGAAATATCTGAAGAAAGAAATCGGAAAAGAAATACAACGATGTGGATTGTTTATTGACAATTCTATTCCGTATTTAGTAGCTACTCCTGGTAAAGCATATTTTTATTATAATATATAGTTAATTAATTGGTACAAATTTTAATTTAATATATTATTTAATAACAGATGGATTAGTGGATGACAACTTCATTGTCGAAATTAAATGTCCGTATTCAGTAAAAGACTATGATTCTTTAGAAGAGTCTATTGAAGCAAAAAAGGTTAGTGTTTGATGTCTGTTTTTAAATTGTTTATCTAATATTTTTAACCGAAAAAGAGTTTACAAAATAGGAAAATAAATAAAAAAAGTCAAATGATTATTGGCTTCACTTATAATCTAAAATGTATTTACTATTAAATATTTAGATTTCATACTTAACCATGACAAATGGTAAACATTGTTTAAAAAAAGAAAGTAATTATTACTTCCAAATCCAAGGACAAATACGGATTACCAATAGAAAAAAATGTTACTTTTTGGTATACACTCCTAAGTGGACCTTTTTGGAAATTATTGAGTTCAGTGAATTATTTTGGGAAGCTAAAATGGAGCGGCAATTAATTTTGTAAGTATCTATAATGTTGTTATATTGAAATATGTTATATTTATAATAATATCAATAATTATGTGTGATTTTGAAATATTTTAGATTTTATGAAGAATGTTTACTGAGAGAAATAATTGATCCTCAATACAGTAAAAAGTTGCTCAAAAGTGATATAGTAGATACCGTATATATAAAAGAAAATATGAATAAGTTTACTTTATCAAAGAGTTCAAAAAAAAAATAATAATACAATAACATATGAATAATAAGACAATAAAATATTTTAAATAAATACAATTATTTCTAATTACGCTATATTTATTTCAGTATTATTTTACTATATTTTACTATTGTAATAAATAAAATATTTGTGTACTTTTGTATATTTTTTAGTACATTTATACAGGCTCGGACTGGCCTGGACCGCTGATCAGCGATTGCTGACGGGGCCCTCAACTAGTCGGGGGTTCGGGGCCCTTGCCTTGTCGATTTATTATTTTATTACATTTTTGTTTTAGATTTCATAATAATTTAGGAAATACAAATGCAAAAGGGATCAAAAAATACTTTTACTATTTTTAAATTATTTTAAATAATATTACTAATATAGCTGGTAACATATTACTATATTGGTATAATAGTAAATAGTAGATCAAACCAGTACAATTTCGACTTCCCAATAGTACCTATTATTATTTAGTTATTTACTATTTAAGTTCTATTAATAAATTTGTTATTTGTTGGCCGCCTGCAAGTGGCGTATGGTCAGAATTGAATTAGTATTAGTAGAATACATGGTTCTATTTTTGGAAATTCTGAACACTTATTACAGATAACAAAATATACGTATTTCTTGTCTACGGTATATTTGGGTGATTAACACTAAAATTAGCAA
>NW_026082996.1:0-69271 GCF_020184175.1 Aphis gossypii
CCCAAAGTGGCCAAAGATCGTAGACAACATTCCAACTTGGTTAATAGCAAACGACAGTCCCGATTTGGTGGCGAAGCTAAAGCAAAGCTAAAGTAGCTTATGTGTGACAATCACAGTTAATAGGGTTTTTTTGTAATACAGATGCTTATGTGTATATTATTGAGTTTCAGAAACTTGGTCTTCCACACACTCACCATTTTGCACGAGGACAGCAAGCTGACGTCGACAACGTTGTATGCGCATATGTAACGTGCCACGTACAAGCAATAGAATGATGTAGTATCGAATGGAATATTGTAAGTGTTTTATTTCGACACAAATATTCTAAGTCCAAATAATTAAATAAATTAAACTGTAAAAAATATTCTATGTCCAAATGACAAAATTATTGAACTGGGTGACGTGAAGGTGCTCGCTCTAACTCTAGTGAATCACGTCTGAAATGTGCCTAATCTGGGCCCCCTTATATATCATCCAGGGACTCCCGCGGTACCTTCAGGTCCTTGATGGTCAGCGTCACCTGCATCCGCTTCTTCCCACGTTTTGCGTTATCTGAGCGACGCCGTGCGTCAATTACACATCTATACATTCTATCGGGTGGTAATTGTGTATTTATAATATTCTTCCGGGTGGGTAATTACGTACCTAGTATGTTTTACCGGGTGGTGATGTATTCATTACGTGCCTCCGGCAGCAATCATATAGTTGTTATATTCTAGAGGGTAGAAAGCATACGGGCAATGATACTTTTGATTGGTTTTTACCTATCGTTTTAGGTCCCAATTTATTATACTCGATCACCAATTGCTTGGCTGTTCACCTGCTCACTCCTAGTGTTGTGGTTATTGTTGGCTACGGTATGTAGTGATTTATATACTATATTTAATATAAGTATCAGAGTACGTTGCACATACTTGCTGACCCAGAAACCAATTCTATTCAACAGTGTCACGTCGCATATGATTCACGGACCTTGTGGACTCAATCGCAATAGTCCGTGTATGGTGGACAACAACTGTTCAAAGAAGTATCCTAAGGAATATAGCAAAGATACTGTATATATTTTCGACAGTGGTTATCTGACGTACCGTAAACCGAACAACGGACTTGTGGCCAACGTCAGAAGTCACCCTGTTGAAAATGAGTCTGTTGTACCGCACAACCTGTATTTGCTGGTCAAGTACGACGCGCACATAAACGTCGAAGTATGCTCTACTGTGAAGAGTGTGATGTACCTATTTGTTGTAATGGGCTACGAGATATCAAGGCTAAGTTAGTATGACCATGCCTCGTGTCAAGGGTAATGCGGATGCTACTATGAACATGACACGTGTCGGGATAGTAAGCGCACTAATAATTATAGTGCACTAATGATGCATTCACGATGTTATTGCACATTATCAAATCCGGGTCCGTATTGTAACAACAACTACAAGGACACCTGGTTTCACCCAGAAGGCTACAACTCGACGCAAACAAGAGACGCACCACGATATATAAAGGAGCCCGAAGACCAGTAACGGCAGATGTACCAAAGCTATCAACAACTGAGCACTTTCACGACACTCAGCCACTTATTTTATTTGTTACATGTATTTTGTTTGTATGCAATAAAACATATTACGTTATTAAGTTTAACTTTCGATCAAAATAACCATTTTGATTCAAATCTGATACTGGCACGCAACAGCATGGTTTTTTTTTAACACAATTTTTCCTTCAGTAACCGAACAATATTGGCAACTTTAACATATTCCCCACATTTTAATACAAATTTGTTTACGTATAGGCATGCATGTATTATAATTTAATAACATTATACAAACAAATTTTTTTTTCCATCGCTTCAATAGCACTAATTGTATCTTTGGCGGCGTATGGACAACTTGATCTCCAAAACGAAATGTTCACCAACTAGTCCATCTATAAAATAATTACATTTTGAGTTAAATACAATTAAAGAAACATTAATTAATATTTATATACATAACATATCCATATTTTATAAATAATTAAGCACCTGGGCTAGCTGCTAAGTATGGATACTCTCGATCAATAAACAAACCACAAAACTGCACGAAAATTTGAAGTAAAACTTCAAAACTCGATCTGGCTAGGTGTTCAATTTCAATACCATACGCCATTGATTTACACATAGCAGATAGTACAGCATTCCATGGACTTTTATCTTACAGCTTGTAGAGTCTCTCATTTTGCAAATATCGCCAAATTTTGAAGCTGTCAAACGTACTCACCTTTCTCTAAACCATATCTCACTATGACTTTGATCCCTAGTAATTTTTTCAATTTCACACCGGTTCACATCAGTGAGTTATTGTAAAAATAATTTTTTTTTCCAAAAAATGTTCATTATTTAAACTGAGGTTATCGTCTAAAGGTTTAGCTAAACTGTAGTTGTTATCAGAAGCGCTACATTTATACTTAGGTTTTGTTCGTGCAATTCCAGAACTAAAAAGTTTTCGTCTCCTAATGTTGGTATTATTCCTAATTCTAGTAATATTAATTGAATACTTATTACCGAATTTTCTTATTAAAAATACAATGAATTATAATTAATAAACTAAATATAACTAAACTATAACAAATAGTTAGTAAGTCAACAGTATAAATAGTTTATAGTATGCCATATTCGGTGAGTAAAATGTATAAAAAAAAATTTAAAATTACCTAGTGTATAATTTACCTGGACTTTTGGAAATAATTGTTTTTTGTACAACACGTATACAATTATGAGAGTTATACGCCACAACCGCAGCTTCGACCCGTGTTTTATAATTATATTCCTGTGTATAATTGATCCGTTTTCCGCCAATGTGCTTGTTTATGAGGCTGTTGAATTGTTCACAGGGGTTGTTATCTGTGTTTTAAATTAAGCTCTCGGTATTTGCTGCTAGTCTATAAACATTTTTTCTAATCTCAGCCATGAGACCAGTTTCATTAGCTTCAGGTACGAAGTTTCTTTCTCCAACTTTTGGCCCGGTACAAAAGTAGTTAGCACAGTTATCATGCTGTCCAAGACGATGGTATAGGCTGTTTGTAATATCTTTTCTAAGGTCTAAAATATAATATAAGTAGGTAAATTTTAAATAACATAACAGAAAATTATGTATAAAATGTAAACTAACTAAATAACATGCAATTAACTAGGTAATTAAGTATGATTGTTTGAAAAAATAAAAACTATAAAATACATATAGTAATTAAACTTACAAACCTCTTATTTTTTGTTGAAGTGGTGAATTTTCATTTAAATGATGTTCAATAGCCTTAGTTATATCTGAACGAAAACGTAAAATGATAGTAGTGATAAATTTACGAATTATAGCTGGATATTCAAATTTTTTCGAGAGAACTGACATTTTCATTCCGTAGTTACGGAGGATGTGATTTATACATTAAATTTTTTTTATTATAAACTATGGTCCATAAGGCATTACTTCATTTAATTTATTAGTGACACTGCTGTCACCATCACTTAACATGCATAAAAAAATATTTTACGACGAAGTGGGTTATTTTTATGTTTATACCCTTTTAAGTTTACTCCCAATCTTTTACACAAACTAATGATCAATTTGTCTTTTTCTTAAAATAAATTTAACAATCCTATATTTTAACTGGCGGAAATTAATTATTGCCTACCGATAAGTTTATTATGCTTTAGTCCATGCATATTTAAACTATTGGAAAACCCTTCAAATATACTATCCGCCTCAATGACGGTGGATGGTTTTTTCCAATTAAGGAAACAAACGTGAACAGGTGGTTCAGTTTTTCTGTTTGTTCCTCGCTAACAAACAGAACAGTAACTATTACGCACACCAACAAATAGTACTTTTTTTGTGTTGAACCCAATAATAGTCGCCTAAAATAAAATTGAATTAGATTTATTTTAAAATTATTTTTATACGTTTTTTACCGCTCCAGGAAATTAATTATAATTTGTTTTATATGATCTCTTTGACCATTGGCCATCAGCTATCACTGTACACATTGGTGTACTATTTTCATCGACATTTCCATTTTTAATAGCTATTTCTCTCTCTTCTTTACCAGCTTTTATCATCTCATCAATAGCAGTATATTGCACTGAATTGCTTACAGTCTATAAATGACTGATGTATGAAGTAGACGAGATAAATGGTAGAACGATTGAAGCCGATAATTCGGAGGGTTGGCCTATTCTTTTATAATAATAAAATTTTTAGTTAGATTTAAAAAAAAATTACCTAATAATAAAATGTACATACCAATAGCTAAGCTACCATTTACTATAGCTTTATTTAAAGGCAAGTAAGGTGAAGTATTATCTAATATTTCTGATGTCATTTTTGAAATAATGTTACCTACACATTTTACATTTAAATGTAAAGACATGTACCCTTTACGAGTTTCTGATATAAATACCATGTCCAAAAATGAGCAGTTGAATGGTTCATGTCGGATTTTTTTTATTTGCTCGAATAAATGATTAATATTCACAATTCGTCGACCTTCTAGGTGTCTAAGTTTATAAATAAATACTAAAATAAATAATGTTATAATACATAATACTTTTATTTTATTTTATTATACTCAAGAACGACGGATTCCTCATCACTAGTTGATTCTACTAACAAATTATTATCCATAAAATCAACTGAACAAGGATCAGTATTTTCTAAATTTATTTGTTTATCTGTATTCATTGATACTGGTGTACTATTCGACACAGGAAAAAAAGAACTAGTTTCCATGTCCGGTATAGTAATTTCAGGCATTGTGACATTTAAACTGCAAATATTAAGGTCATATTTTTGGTATTTTATTGCACTATTTTCAATTGTGTAACTTAAAGTTTAGATATAATTTCAAATCAAATTTTGAAAAAAAATAACATAATTAATACCTTGCATTAAATTTTAAAGTACAAAAGTGTAAAGTTTCTGCGACTAGAATTAGAACAAATAAAAAAATAAAATAAAAAAAATCTAAAATCGTTCAATCATAAATCGTTATTTAAAAAAAAAATGTCTACGTTTTAAACTAAAAATTCATTTACGAATATTTGTGAATTTGTCGAATTTTGTCAATATTTCAACTTCAAACACTAACAAAAAAAATTGTGATTATACCCATTTTTATAATTTTTGTATTAGGTACTGTAAGACTACAACTTATGAGGAAGCTTGTACTAAATTTTCAAGTATTTTGACTCAGCCAAAATTTTTAATCGACGTCTTATATTAATTTTAAAATGCAATAACATTTTATAAACTATTTATTTCTATATAAAAAGCTAAAAATTTAAAATTTAATAGGTACGATAGGTTTTCCATATATGAGTTTATCTTAGAATAATTATAAAAGAAGTTGAGTAAAGTCAATGAAAAAAATGTTTACAAACGTCTTTAAATCATGTATACTTAATGTTATTATTATTATATTATTATGTTTAAGATTAGTTTTATATTTACTTACGTAAATTTAGACAAAATATTACTTTGAATTATTGTTGTAGTTGCCAGATTTGATCCGTTTTCGGTTGTATACGAATAAATATCAAATATCAAATATAATATGTAATTGGTCTTTATAGTACCTATTATGTACAGGTAATATATATTAAAACTGAAAATTGATTAACATTTAGCTATGCAATAACTTATAAAATTACATTTTAGATTCTGAGCGGAGTGAAGAATGTATTGGTTTTACTATGATGTGTGTTTTTTTTATTTTTGAATCTATTTACACGATAAGTAGTCGGAATAATGCTCCGATCTTAAACCATCTGTGTGTCAACTTTTTAATATAAACACCATGTCAATGTTACGTCTACCAAAACATTGTTTTAAAATACTCTTGGATATCAAAAATAATAATTATATATTAATTAGTCATCAGCTGTACCTACTTATACAATTTATGTTAAAATAATAGAAAAATAATCAATAAAAAAATATTGTAGGTATACATAATTAGGGGCGTATACCGTTTGAGCGAATCGACCCAAAATATAGTCCAAACTATATACTGTTTGGGGAGGGTTTAGTAAACTAAAACTACCGTTTGGGCGAATAGATACATACTGTTTGGGCGAGAATTATTCAATTAAAAATACCGCGGTTTGAGTGGTATGAAAATGCTTATAATATACACTCAACAATTAATTAAAAAAAATCATATAAAACATAAATAATTAATTAAAAATCATATAAAATATAAATAATAAGTCAAAATAATGTAAAATATAAATAATTAATAATAAGTCTAAAATAATGTAAAATATAAATAATCTGCAGTCAAAAATCATATAAAACACAAATAATTAGTCAAAAATCATATAAAATATAAGAAATCTGCAATCAAAAATCTTATAACACATAAATAATTAATAATAAGTCAACAATTATAAATAAAATTACATATTATATAATTATAGTACAGTTTAAAGTAATTTATTAGCCTGATATTTTAAACCTAAACATTTTATGTATTCTAATTAACTAATGTTCCCTTTTTCATATTTATTCCACGTTTCTTGCACAAACTCTTTTTTTTTTATAGTTTCTTTCCGTTAAGCATTAGTAAAATGGGATAATTATTATATTTAACATTATAGGGATATTTTTTGAAATGGAATTGATTTTAATCATATTTTCAGTTTGGATTTCTAATTATACTGCAATGACTTGATGACTGATGTACATGAGGGTGTGGTGTGTAAAATTGTTTGTTAAAGTGAGAATGAAATGATTCTGGTCCATTTGTGGTTCTGGGATGGTCAAATATTGGTGATGACGCCCACAAATGAGGGGGGAACTCTGAGTTTTCGTCTATATAGGTGTCCAAGACATAATCGGCAAATTGTACACATTCATTGTCAGCTGGCAAAAATGATAGACCAAAAAAAAAAATTTAACCACAATCCGATTTCAGAATCTTTAATTGAATACGCTTTCGATAAGTTTTTATGTTTTACTATTTGCCTTGTTATGGGGTATGATATATCTATAAGATATCTACGAGATATCAAGGCTAAGTTAGTATGACCATGCCTCGTGTCAAGGGTAATGCGGATGCTACTATGACCATGACACGTGTCGGGATAGTAAGCGCACCAATAATTACAGTACACTAATGATGCATTTGAGATGTTATTGCACATTCTCAAATTCGTGTCCGAATTTGCAACAACAACTACAAGAACACCTGGTTTTACCCAGAAGGTGACAACACGACGTAAACAAGAGACGCACCACAATATATAAGGGAGCCCGAAGACCAGCAACGGCAGATGTACCAAAGCTATCAACAACTGAGCACTTTCACGACACTCAGCCACTTATTTTGTTTGTTACATGTATTTAATTTATATGCAATAAAGACATATTTCGTTATTGAGTTTAACTTTCGTTCAAAATAACCATCTGGATTTAAATCTGATACTGGCACGCAACAATTTGGCGCAGTCGGTAGGATTCACTTTTTAAGGAGGCAAACCGTCAAAGGCTACCATTAACAAGTAAGATTGCGCAGTTTTCCTCGTTGATAACTCCAGAAGATAAGACCATTCAATTCAATGTTGCAGGATGACAACATCAACGAACATCGCATTATTGTGAATGAATAGTTAATTAAATTATTACACGGATAAATGTTACAAAAATATAAAACCTAAGAAGTATCATTTAAGTAACTGAATATATTTAAGTAGGTCGTAAAAAAACTATTTAGAATTGTTTTGATTATTAAAGGACAATTGATTTATTTGAATTATTATTGAGAAATATTGAGTTATTATATTATTATTGAGGGCATATTGTGAATTATTGAGATTATTATTGAGAATTATTAAAGGGCATATATTATTGAGTTATATTATTATAGTTGATTGTAAAAGGTATCAAATGAGTGTGAAAGCAATTTATGGAGAACACAGGTACATCTCCTTTGGATAGCTAATCCATCGAATAAGACGTCTTTAGAAACTCCAGATTTGAGTTTAGAAGTATTAAAAAAACCCAACAGTTGATTAATTTGGGAAGCCCTAAAAAGTAAAAGCCCAACCCAAATAAAAGCCCTAGCCCTACTGAAAGCCTAAAAGAACGCCCTAGTCTATTTAGAAGCCCAAGTGAAAATAAAACACAGCTTAGCGAGAAGTTTAAGTTTAGACAATAAAAAGGTTACACGTAGCAAGGTTACGGACGATTTTGAACACACTGAGTTAACGTTCGGTAGAAAACCGCGTGTGAAGAAAATGGTTACCATAAAATTAGAGGAAGCATTTAAGCTTATACCTATGTGTACGGGAGAAGACGATATCTATCCGTTCATAAATGCATGTGATATGGCAGTAAATTTGGTTGAAGAAAAATGCGCGCCGACTTTAGTATATATAACAACTAGGTTATCTGGTAGAGCACTAGAAATGATAAAATATAAAAATGTTACTAAATGGGTATACATTAAGAGTTATTTGATGGATGCTTTTGAAGATACGACAACCGCTTCAAGTTTGCAGATACAATTAAATTCCATTAAGATGCGTCATGGTGAAGACGTCAATGATTATTGCCATAGAGTAGAAAAATTGTATTATAAATTTTGTAGTGCGTGTACGCTTAATAAAGAGGAATCAGAAGCAAAAGTAATTCACGAAACTTTAAAAGAACAAACACTGAATATTTTTATAAAAGGATTAATAAGTCCTATAAGAACAATTGTAAAGGCACGAAATCCTAAAACATTAGAGGTAGCTAAGCAATTGGCAAAAGCAGAAGAAGTAGAATATAATTCAGAAAGAGAAAATAACAGATACAGGAACGATTTTAATTAAGGCAATTATAATTCTTCACGACAAAATAATAATAATTTTCAACGTGTGAATAATACAAGAAATAATAATACGAATAGTAGTATTAGGAATTTCCAACCGAACAACTTTAGTAAACCAAGTTATCAAGGACGAACAAATAATTACACTCAGCAAAATAATTTTAATAGACCACCTATTAAATGCTATAACTGTAATGGTAATCACTATGCAGCTCAATGTAGAAATAAACCTGCAAGTAACAATAATCGTCCATCTAATCGGAATAGCTTTACTCAACCACCAACAAATTATAACGCACGTACAACCACGTGTGCATATTGTAAACGAAGTGGCCATGATATAAGTGCATGCTATAAAAAACGTAATAATGAAAGTAGAAACAACAATTCGGGAAACGCGAACGTGTCGGGCGAGGACCGTGGTACTCGTTCGATAAACCAAATAATCGCGGAGGAAATACACAATGTTACCACATCGTCCCTGCTTTAGAAAACAATCACATAACATGTATATCACCTGCGAGCAAAACAAACGAGTTAAATTTATTAATAGATATAGGTAGTCAGGTAAATATACTTAAGATAAATTGTTTACAAGGACAATTAAATATAGATGAAACACAAAAAATTAATTTAAGAGGCATTCATAAGGAGTTAATACAAACAATAGGCAAAATAAAAATACCAGTTATAATAAATAACAAAAATATAGACATAGAATTTTATGTAGTGGGAATGCTATTCCCTATACCTAAGGACGGTATATTAGGACATGAATTTTTACTAAGAAACAAAGTAATGGTGGACGTAGCCAGTAGAAGGAATTAGGGGCTTCTGGATCTCCTCCCCCTTAAATTTTACATGTAAAAGCATAGGCTCCTCTGTATAGGCAATTCGTAGTACAGGCTCCTCCCAAACAACGAGTAATAACTCAATATAGGCAACCTGCAACACGCATAAACCCATCACCACCGCCAGATCCTGCACGTAACCGGCATATATTTTATACCTTCTCCTTCAAACCTCCACCTTTTGAAGAAAAATAATGTATATAATATTTTGATTTCGACTAAATAAGATACTTGTCCGTCAAAAATTTTTCCTCAATTATATTCCCCCCTCCCCCTTTTTATTTACACACACACACAACATATTATTTACCATCATAAATGTACATACGTCATACATATATACATACATACAATACATACGTAAAAACATACTCGTAATATAATATATAAGGTATACCTACAACATCACACATATCTAAAAATGTTATACAATTTTCAGATTATAACCCCATTTGAATAAACATCATGCTAAAGCATACGTTATACATTGGATTGTATCTCAAACAAACACACATTCAAATATATTATAATATACCTAGTTTAAATATATACATACTTACATATTATATCCAAACAATACACACATCATTATCATAAACCCCTGAACATATACAATTTATATAATATATACTTACATATCAATAAAACACATATTTAGCATATGATACATACTACATAGGTATATATAATATACATATAATTATGATATGACCATACAAACTATAACTGTAACTATACTTAAAAACTATAATATGATACATACATACATACATACATGCTCATAATATAATATAAGATACCTACAACACCACACATATCTAAAAATATTATACCATTTTCAGATTATAATCTCATTCGCTAAAGCATACGTTAACAATATTCTATATAGCACACAACCACCTGCTAGCCGCTCAGACCTTTGTTCATTAAATTACATACATTTTCATACACACACACACACACATACACACGTCATAGTCACACATAGTCACAATTATAAACAATAAAACATTCCAATCCAATAGAGTGTCAACCTTAAATATATTTTCCACCCCGCCTTCCGTCCTCGCACCCTTGCAACATCGTACGATAACAAACATGTTCAAGCCTGTAGTAACACGTTCGAGTATTGTTGATGAATTCCAACCATAAAGTATAGTGCATAGAACAATATGAGATCAGTCCCTTTACTTGCATTCAAGTGACAAGTCGTGTTATTTCAGTGTGTGTTTTTAGAGTGTGTAAAATATCTTACAAGTACTATAAAAATCAAATTATTTATTTTACTTTAATGAACACCATAGTTCATTTTTTCTACCACTATATTGTGTGCATGCGCTAGTAAATCGCTTAAATACAACTATTTCATACTGTTATTTAAAGTACAATTTCTATAATTCATTACCCATATATTCATTGAAGGGTACAGTCTTGTTTCGCGAGTTCGACTAGTGTTCTTCAGTGTTAAACATAATCATGTTTTCGTGTAGTGTATGCGATAAAACCTTTACATTGATCAAAAATCTACATAGACATGCCAAGTCACACGAATCACTTACTAAAATCGTATGCAGTATTTGCTCAGAAATATTCACGCGAAGAGATAACCTCGTCAGACATAATAAAGAAAAACATCGTAAGTATTTTTTTTCACAATAAAAATTTACAAATTTATTAGATAAAATATTCATAATCAAATTAATAATAAATAATACTATTTTCAGGTTCAAATATTATAATCCAACTACAACCAACCATAACCAAGCGAGAAATTCAAGATTTTTTTAAACTAGCTGAACACATTTACAATTATAATGGTAAATATCTATTTCGTAATATGTTTATTTTCCTCCCATGATACAACATTAATATAAATATATATATATTTACTAATATTGTTACTATCGTATCTATAACTTACTAGTACTATTATTTCATGCTATACAAAAGAATGTTTACATATAAAATAATCTGATAATATTTCGAATAAACATATTCAAAGTTATAATTAGTTATTACTATTATTATTACGAAGGTCATCTTATAAACACCTTACTTTTACTATAATAATTAAAAGAACGTTGTGTCTTATTTCTTTAACCGAGAGCCCTATGTCATATTGTTTTGTTGCTTTTACATAATATATATATATATATATATAATAAAATATATATATATTTACATTACATATACATTGCTTCATACATATCTCCTTTTTTTATTATTAATACCTATATATTTTTTTTTATAAATCATTTTTTCTATATGATAAACATATAATTTTTTTTTTAAATTCTTAATTTTTCTTCGGCTACTTTTACTGAAAAAATATACATATTTATGTTAACAATTTATCTTCACACACATTTTTTCTATGTTTAGCATTACAACGATAATTTTTTTATTTTATTTCAGTTCCTTCGGCCAGAAATCACAATGATCTTAACCGTACACATGTGGAAAATTCGAATGAAGCAGTAAATGCTAAAAAAACACGTATGAACAGCGTCAATACCCCTGATTTCATTAAGACAGGCACGTCGTTCGCAGATAAAATCGAGTGGTATTATATGAAAAATATAGATAATTTGATCAACTACAATATATTTCTGGAATCATCAAAAAAAGACTTATTACATCTACTCAAATCAATCTCTACAAAACATCCAATTAAATATAATTTAAAACTAGAAGCAACATATAACCGCCCAAACGTAGACAATTCATCGGAAAATCGTGCGTTTAAGACTAAAGCCAGAGAAATTTTTTTGAGTACAGATATCGAGTCTAAGATTGATATAGATTTCGCTAATCTTATGTCTGAGGAAGACGTTTAAACTTCTAAAGGAAGTGGGTTTAGTTTAGAATCTATAGACGGTTTATTATTAGGCATATATAATTATACACCTATGGGTGGATCGTCATATATTCCACTACCAATTGACATCAAAAACAAAAAAGCAATTATCAACCCTCAAAACTCAGACCAACAGTGTTTTAAGTGGCCAATCATTGCAAAATACGTTATGGGTAATAATAAAACTATTGTAACTGAAAATTATACATCACATGAAGATAAATTTAATTTCGGTGGTTTAACATTCCCAACACCTATGAGGGAAATAAAAACATTTGAAAAAAATAACCCGAAAATATCCGTCAATGTTTATGGATTAAAAAAAGAAAATAATAAGAAACATATTATTTATCCACTTAAAATTGTGGATGAAGAAAAAAAAGAACATTTCGATCTACTATTAATTACCAACGGAGATAAAAGCCACTACACATTCATCTCAGATTTTTTACGTCTTATAAGAGCACAAAAAACGGCTCATAAAGAAACTGTTATATTTTGCAAACGCTGCTTAACGTCATTCGATAATCAACCCCTGAAAAATAAACCATATGGACACGCAGCACTAGTTCAACATAAACTAATATGTGGAACACACAAACCAATTTTACCTGATATGCCTGCCGCCGGTACAATGTTAGAGTTTGATGGATGGGGTAAGACTCAATGCCACCCGTTAGTTATTTATGCCGATTTCGAGGCACTTCTTGTTAAATGCACAGAAAGAAAAGGTGCAGATACATCAGCTTTTCAAAAACATGAATCAATGAGCTATGGAGTTTATGTAAAGACCACAGAAAATATTCCGACTGATTTGCTTGAGAAACATAATATACCAACATCACCTATTATTTACCGTGGTAATGAGTCACGTCAAGACGTAGCCAAAAGATTTGTGAATGAGGTTACTAATATTGCAAGAAAAGTTGAAGATATGTTTAAAACAAATATTCCTATAATAATAACCGAAGAACAACAACACATAGATACATTAAAGAATACATGTAATTTTTCCGAAAAAAAATCAAAAAGTGGCTGATCACTGTCATTTATCAGGAAAATTTAGACAGACACTATGTAATACCTGTAATCTTAAACTGCAAAAACCAAATTTTATACCATGTTTTCTACATAACTTATCAAATTATGATGCACATTTTATCGTAACCGAACTCGGGTATGATACTAATAAAATCCCAGTAATTCCAAATAGTGAAGAAAAGTTTATTTCTTTTTCGAAAAATGTTTCCAACAACTTTACAATAAGATTCTTAGACTCATGCCGTTTCATGGCCTCCAGCTTATCGACTTTAGCCAAAAATTTAATAACATCTGATTTCGAGAAGTTTAGAGAAACAGCAAAAGCATTTGTATCCATAGATATGGACCTTGTCACACGTAAAGGTGTATACCCCTATGAGTTTACCTATAGTTGGAGCAAGTTAGAAGAAATTCATTTGCCGAAGAAAGAAGATTTTTATAGTACGTTAACCGAAGAACATATATACGATAGCGAATACGAACACGCAGTCACAGTATGGAATCATTTCAAATGCAAAAACTTGGGAGAATATAGCGATCTTTACCTAAAAATCGACTTTTATTGTTGGCCGATGTATTCGAAAATTTCAGAGATCTATGTTTAAGCACTTACAACTTGGATCCAGTGTTCTACTATACCTGTCCAAGTTTTTCTTTCGATGCGATGCTCAAATATACCAACATCAAACTAGAATTACTCACTGACTATGACATGCACTTGTTTTTCGAAAATTCAATACGGGGTAGCCTCACGCAAGCAAGTATGAGGTACGCTAAAGCTAATAATGGAAATACTACAGATTATGACCCCACAAAATTCAAATCATGGATAGTCTATCAAGATTGCAATAATTTATATGGATGGGCAATGTCACAGTACATGCCATATGATGGGTTCAACTGGGTTGAACCTAACTTGAGTGGACTCAATGACTTGACGCCAACCTCAGATTTAGGCAGAGTATATGAAGTAGACATATCATACCCCGATGAACTACATGATGTACACAATGACCTTCCATTTTTACCCAAGAATAAAATTCCATTAGGCTCGAAAGTCCAAAAACTTATGGCGACACTCGAACCAAAAAAAAAATTATGTAATCCACTATCGCAACCTGCAACAAGCCATAACAAATGGATTAATTGTTGAAAAAGTACACAGAGTTCTAGAGTTTCATCAATTAGCCTGGCTTGCTAAATACATACAATTAAACACTGAAATGAGAAAAAAAGCAGTTAATGAGTTTGAGAAAGATTTCTTCAAACTCTTAAACAACGCCGTTTTCGGAAAAACCATGGAATCAATGCGGAAGCGTATTAAGATGGAGATAGTAGCATGTCAAAAAAGATTACAGAAACTAATGAATAAAGAAACATTTAAACACTCTACAAAATATAATGATAACTTGAATGCTGTCTCATTAGAAAAAAAAATTATCAAGTTTTGCAAGCCAATATATATAGGTAACTATTACACACATACACAAAAATAATATATTTTAATGTTTTTAATTTTAAATTAATCGACTATTTTTTTTTATTTTAGGTTTTGCAGTACTAGATATAAGCAAGTGGTTGATGTATAAGTATCATTATGATACTATGAAGAGTCATTTCAAAGACAATATCAACCTCATGTATACAGATACAGGTAAATTATTATTATTATTCAATTTTTCTACAACAAACATTATAATATTTTATTTTAATTTATTATTATTTTTTTTTTTTTTAGATTCACTGATGTATTATATTAAGACCGACGATTTTTATGAAGATTTGAAGAACAATGCAAACTTACTAAGCTGTATGGATACTTTAGACCTGCCTAGAGATCATCCCTGCTATGTAGCTGAACGAAAAAAGATTCCAGGGTTGTTTTCTGATGAAGCGAAGGGACAACCAATTACTGAATTTATCGCCCTTCGCGCAAAGTCATACGCTTACATACTAAATAACAAAGAGAAAATTAAGGCAAAAGGCGTTAGAGGTCATGTAGTTAAAAATCATATGACTTTCAATGATCATTTCGATTGCCTTTTCGTCGATGACGAGAAAGATAACTCTAAACTGTATACCAGGGAAAATGTATCCATCAGATCATTCAACCATAAGATACGAACAATCAAATCAAACAAAATATGTTTCAATCGATACGATGATAAAAGGATAGCACACTCCGATAGAAACATACCTATGCTCACGGGCATTTTAAATATGATTGTTAGTTGTATTAAAAAAAAAATAATAATAATACAAAACTATGTACATAAATAAATTATATTTAATTTTATAAATGTTTAAGTTAATTTATTTTTATTTTGTGTAATATCTCTAATCTCTATAGATATTAAATTATTTTTTTTTGTAATAAAGTCACTTATCATAATTCATATATTTACAGTGGCGTGTTTAGTAGGAGGTTTGGGAGGTCAATTGACCCTCCGCTCATTTGAATTAGTAATCGACTGGCCTCTCAAAATTAAAAATCCCAAACCTAGTAGGTAATCTAATTCCTCCTGGATTAATGTCATAATATTATGCTTTACGACTCGTAAATAATATTATTTAGTGCATAATAATAGTATAAATATAAATTATAATATTATTTTAAGTAATATTGTGGACTGTGGTACAGTGGCACACCGTAATCGGTAATTCGTATTTCGTATAAGACGCTTTGTTATGAAATGATAACGTCTCTAATAATAAATAACCGAACACAATGTATTGGGAATTCCTATATTTACATTACATGTCGTGCATCAACACTCCTCGAGAGTGTCTACGTTTATAGATTTTCAGCAGTGAGCAGATACTAACAATATTCAATATTGTGTGATAATAAATAATAATAATAAGTATGGGTGCTAATAAAATTTTCGTATTTACATTGAGCATATTATAAGCGTTGATTTTATAAAATCCTTATATATTGTTGTTAATTCTGTTGTTTTGTCTGTGTTTTATCGCAATTTTTTTAAATTTTAATTATGAAACCCATTCAATCTGACATGAAAAAAAAACGGCTATCTGGTGGAGCTCGAAGAATAATAAAAGAAAAAGAAAAGATGGTTAAAGGAAATACTAGTATTTTATCTTTTATAAATACACATACACCTTCTATATTACAAGGTAAGAATTAAGGTTTTAGTACCTACCAATAAATATTAATTATTTATTATTCACATTATAAAATATATAAATATTACTAATCACTTATCTTTTAAAAAAGGTATGTAGAGTAACTTATTTGTAAATCAATTGGAAAAAACGCAATTTATTATACACAGCAATCAGCATACATTTATTACTGAAGGGCGGATTTTAATGCATTAAAAATGTTTACTTTATTTTGCTTCAATTTTTATAAATTTAAACTATTAAAAACAAAATAAGTATAAGACATTCTGTTCTAAAATATTAAAATAATAATTTATAAAATGATTTAAACTTAAGTAGGAGTATTTATTAAAAATTAATAATTATACCTTAATTGCAAAAAAATATTATAGCCCTTATTGTAACCCTTTCTTATCATAAACAATTTTTGTTTCTATAAACTTAATTAATACAATTTTCTAAAATACTATAGCTACCTATTGTGAAAAAAAACATGGTTCAATGTTAAATATCATGTAAATAATATGTAGTAGATAGGTGTAAATAGAAGTAAATATGCTTTGAAAGGAAAATAATTCAGAGTATGCAAATTGATGCCACATTTGACATACCTATAGAGTATAGGTACATATTTTTATCTTTATATTTTAAAAGTTAAAAAATTTATTTCATGCTACCCAGATACTTTATATTAAGTTTAAAGAAAAAAATTGCAAATGCATAATTATTTGCACTTAGTTACAACTTTATTAGTATATAAATTACAATTTTCAAAAAAATTACTGCATTCAAATTGTTTAATTAAAATAATAAAAATACAAATTAGAATAGTAAATTTTAATGTGTATTTAAATTTTTATTTACTTAAATAATTTTCTTTTAGTTCTGCCACAGCCAACAATCACAAATGTTGAAGATAGTTCATCTGGAGAAAAAGATTATGTTCTTAATAATGGTCCATTGCTTAATACCCGAATAATAGTACAGCTGCTATATCAACAAATGTTGATGAAAATGGAAATAATGATTTTGAAAGTAAACTAAATTGTTTTATTAAAATAATAAAAGTGTAATTTTAATATTTTAATGTGTATTTTAAATTTTTATTTACCTAAATTATTTTTTTTTTTAGTTCTGCCACAGCCAACAATCACAAATGTTGAATATAATTCATATGAAGAAAAAGATTATGTTCTTAATAATGGTCCAATTTTAAATAAATATACAAATAATGATTTTGAAGGTAAATTAAATTGTTTTATTAAAATAACTATTAAAAAAATTTCTTTATCAGGTACTTTAGTACAACCAGATACCAATAAAAAATCACTGGACATAGTCTTTTCATTTTTGATTGATAAATGCCAAGATTTCCCTTCAGATCCATATTTATTCAAAAATATTACGTTGTCGAAGGCATTAATTAGAGCTCTTATTGAAGTAGGTCCTTGTCAGTCAGGAATTGAAAAAAAATTCAAATTTCCAAAAAATGAAAAAGGTAACTGTTTTAATCCAGACTGGTATGATATTAAATCAAGATCCGGCTTCCATTTCAAAAGAAATTGGTTAGTATTTTCTCCTAAAAGTAACAAAATGTACTGCTTTTCTTGTTTTTTATTTCGCACATTATCAAAACATAATTCTAATTGGTCTGACCCTGCCGAAGGAGTGAATAATTTTCGTAAAGGACTAGAAAAAATTATCAAACATGAGACATCTAGTGATCATACAAATACTGTAAAAGAATATTTAGTTTTAAAAGCACGATTACAAAATGATAATACAATTATACATAACTTAATGCGAGCAGAAAAGTCTGAAAAAGAACATAATCGTAATGTTTTAAAACGTCTAATTGATGTATCCCTATTTCTTGCAAAAAATGGTCTCCCATTTAGAGGACATAAAGAAAAATTGAATGATGGAAAATCAAATAATGGACTGTTTTTAGAACTTGTTAAGCTTATAGCAAAGTATGATGCAGTATTATGTAAACATCTATTAGAGTCAAAAAAAAAACCAAATTTACCTAAGTAATTTAATTCAAAATGATATAATTGAAGCTATGACTCAAGAAACGTTACAGTTAATATTGAAAGAAGTAAAGATAGCAAAATATTTTTCTATCATAATTGATTCAACTATTGATATCAGTCGAGATGATCAATTTTCCTTAAGTATACGATTTGTGGATCAAGGTGGAATAATTAGAGAACATTTTTTGTGTTTTGAAGAGTTACCAGGGGCTTCTGCAGATAACTTTTTTGATGTTCTTAAAAAATGTTTAAAAAAATTTGATTTAGATTTTTCTATGTGTAGAGGTCAGTCGTATGATGGTGCTAGTACAATGTCTGGCCGTTATTCTGGTCTACAATCAAAAGTCAAATAATTATCACCCCTTTCTTTGTACATTCATTGCTGTGCTCACAATCTAAATTTAGTTTTAATTGATTCTATCAAATCTTCCATCGATGCAGTTTCCTTCTTTGGTACTTTAGAATCATTGTATACTTTTTTAACTAGCAGTTTGCCTAGATTGCATATTTTGGAAGAAGAACAAAAAAAACAAGTAGAAGGTATTGTTTTGACATTGAAAAAACTTTCAGAGACAAGGTGGGCTAGTCATAAACGTGCTGTAGATGCAGTTTATTTTAGTTTACCTGCAATTGTTAAAACATTAAAGAAAATTAGCAAAGGAGAAATACAAAACAATAAACTGTTTCTGAAGCTCAGGGTTTACTTTTACATATAATAAATTTTAAATTCAGTTTTTTTTTAATTATGTGGAGAACAATTTTAGACAAAGTATACATATTATCAAATTATTTACAGAACTCTTCAATTAATTTATTAACAGCTCAAAGCATGATTCAAGCTTGTTTTACTGATATTGACTCTATGAGAACAATTGAAGTATTCATGGAAGTTAAAGAAAAGGCAATAGTGTTTTGCAATGGATTTGACGGTAGAAAGCAGTTTGATGAACCTAGATGTAAAAAAATAAAAACCAATTTTGGTGAAAGTACAGAAGTTCAGTCAATAAGTTCAGTTGATGAGCGATTTAGGATCAATACTTATTTTGTCATTTTAGATGCATTTACCAATGTTTTAAAATATCGCTTTGAAGATTTTTCTAGTATTGTAAGAAAATTTGAAATCCTTGATTCAAAAAAATCTTTTGAAGGTAGACCCAGTAATGAAATTTTAGTTGGACCCCTTATAGAACTTTCTACATTTTATCAAGTAGATGTTGAACAAGAAAATCTTATTTTGGAGTACAAGTCGTTTTGTTCTATTTATAACCAATTAATTGCAGAAATAAAAAATAAAAAAGTATTTGACAACAATATGTTAAAATTCATGATAGAAAATGATATGATTTCTTCATATCCAAATTTATCAACATTGTATAAAATATATTATACTCTGCCTATAAGTAGTGCAACTGCAGAAAGGTCATTTAGTAGGTTGAAGCTTATAAAAACATACCTCCGTTCTACAATTGCTGAGGATAGGATGTCTAACTTGGCGGTTTTAAACATAGAAAGAAATGTTGCTAAAGATATGGATTACAACAATGTTATTGAAACATTTGCCAAAATGAAGAAAAGAAGAAAAACTTTTTAGATGCTCTGAATTAAAATTTGTAAAAAACGTATTCTATAGAAGAAAATAAAGGTACCGATTTATTTGTTCAACTGTTATTTCTTTAAAAAAAAAGTGTTACCAGTAGTTAATGCCTTAATATATTATTAATGGTTTTAAAAATTTCATAATTTATTATGAAGGTTTTTAAATAATTACCATTTTAAGGTAGTTAGAATTATAGAAGACGTAGAATTATTTACATTTTAAAATTGATAACCTTTTGTATCATTTATTTATATTGTTTTTCACAAAAAAACATGTATGAGTAGGTATAACATATTTTTTATTTAAAGCACTAAGTCATGATTCGAGTTAAAGAGGTATGAGGACATTTTTGTTTAAATAAATTAACTTGCTTTTAAAAAAGTTGCGTGACCTCTAAAAAAGGATGGCCTCTACAAAATGTCTCTGACCCACCGTTTTAAATTCCTAGACACGCCACTGTATATTTATTTTTATTTTTGATATATTGTTTCCTTTTCTCACATGTATATTTCTTTACATTTGATCTCTGAATTCACATACACTGTAAAGATGCATGTATGCAAGAATAATAGAAGTATACTATCATGTTATCATATTTAATGCTAAATTTAGGTGTTTGGATTAACATTAACTGACCATGGAATACTGAGATGTGTTTTGTTTATAGTAACAGTAATGACTAATAGATGTGTTAAAAATATATACAAACTTCATTTTCATGTTAAAAATCAACAGATTTTTTAAATACCAATACCAATTACCAATAGCAATGTAAAAGAAGCTATAGGTACACTTTTGTAGTCGCCAGTAGAGTATCATATAGTGACAGAAATAGCGAAACAATATAATTTAACATCAGGAATAAATTACGAAATAAGACGTAAGTTTGGAATTACTTCATTTTTACCAGTTAGTAAAATGATAGGCGATACGCCGTATGTAGTACAGAATGACCGGTATATAATATTTCTAGTAACGAAAAATAAAGATCGTCAGAGGTCAACGTACGAGAATATGTATATAGCGTTAGTGAACTTGAAACAGTTTTGTGAGGAAAATAATTTAGATAAAATAGCAATGAATAAACTAGGTATGAATGATGATTTACAGTGGGAAAAATAAGGTCAATGTTAACATACATATTTCGTAATACTAAGATCGAAATTATGGTATGTGCGAACGTAGAATATACGGAAGAAGAGAAAGTAACTATATTTAAACAGTTTCACGATTCTAAACTAGGAGGTCATTTAGGTGTTAACAAAACTATTAAACGCATATAAAAGCAATTTAGATGGAAAGGTATGAAAGATGATATTAAAAAGTACGTAAAAAATTGTACATCGTGTCAAGTAAATAAAATTTCAAATCGGCATGTAAAGCAACCAATGGCTATTACATCAACAAGTACAAAACCATTTGAAAAAATATTTTTAGATATTGTAGGTCCATTACCAACGACCTTGTCTAGTAATAATTATATTTTAACAATGCAAGATGACTTATCTTAATACACTCTAGGAGTACCAATACCTAACCATCAGGCAAACACGGTCGCGGAAGCTTTTGTTATACATTTCGTGTGTGTACATGGAATACCGGGAACGATATTGACAGATCAGGGAACGGATTTCCTTAGCAAAACATTTACGGAAGTTTGCAAATTGTTAAAAATAAATAAAGTTAATACTAGTCCTTTTAGACCACAAACAAATGGAGGTCTCGAAAGATCACATAGAACTTTGGCCGAGTACTTAAGACATTACGTGGATAAGAATTTAAATAATTGGGATCATTTGTTACCATATTATGCATTTTTTGTATATAATTCAACGGTACATACATCAACTAATTTTCAACCATGCGCGTTAGTGTATTGGCGTACGTTATTTACGAATTTATTTTATTATTTTAATTGTATTAATCAAGGTGAAGGAGATTTAAATATTAAAAAAAAATATATATATATATATTAAAAATATACTATACTAACATACTTAATATTGTATTCTTAATTGATTTAAATTTGATATAACTAACATTATTATTAAGTTACCAATGTAAAACTGAAATTGTAAAGGCTCGGGCACACAGAACGCGGTCTGTCGCGGCGGTCAGCGATCACGCGATCGTCGCGACGGTCAGCGATCTAATGACGTCACACAGGCAGCGATAATTTCAAATTTATGAGCGGTCTACACAGCCTACAACAGTCACAGTCTAGTAATCTAGTACACAGTTGCTTATAATATCTGTCCACTTTATTTCATTTTTTTATAATCATCATTTTAAAATAATGTCAAGTTCTGACGAAGAACAACTTCTTTTATTACTTGCCCTTAAAAATAAAAGGAAAAAACGAAAATGGGTGCATGAAATTAATACAACCAGGGAACAGTTTGGTGAATACCATCGACTGTGTATTGAACTGCTGTCACACGAAGATCGTTTTTTCAAATATTTTCGTATGTCACGTGAGTGTTTTGAAGAACTGCATAATTTAATAAAACCAAATATTAAGAAATGTCCTACAAACTGGAGAAAACCAATCGAGACAAAGGAAATATTAGCAATTTGTTTGAGGTAAGTTAATATATAATAATTATAATATAATACCTATATAATTATTATATAATATATTATTATATTATAGGATATAGGTATTTATGAATTTAAAAATAAAATAAATAAATTTAATACAATACTTTTACAAGTTAGTTTATTCAAACAAAACAATTCAGTTTTTAATTATTAATAAAATAAAAAAATAACATTAGATAAACCTTTTAAACAAAATGTATAACACATTTTTTAAATGAAAAAATATGTTTGGTATGTCCTTATACCTTATGGCCTATGTATTAAAGAAAAAAATGTATTATTCAGTTTGAGGTAGGTGGTAATCCTAATAAATCAGCTATTGAATAATTACTCGCACTTTCATAAAAATCCCGCGCCGAAGTCAATGAAGTGTCACTTGATTTGTATGATGTCTCACTGCTTGGTACATTATAAGTGTGTACCGAGTTGGAAGAGCTTTGTGATCCAACATAATATTGATAATTGGTAGTAGAGTTGTCGGAATACATAGGTGAAATATTTTGTTCATAATACTGCATTTCTTTCATTTCGGTTTGTGCAAATAATGTAGCTATCTTTATTTTCAATTCAGCTTGAGTTCTTGGGTGAAACTTTTTGAAAGTATCTGCATAGCTCAAAAATAAATGATCTATGCCATCATGCATTTTTGGTTTTTTTTTGTTTTCCAAGTATTCAATCACTGTATCCACTTCAGATGATTCCTTAGGACGGATCTTAATTTTCTTCTGTGGTTGCATTCGTAAAGAAGATGGAGATTCGTCGCTAGAGAAATTGTTTTTTTGTAAATTTTTAACTGTTGGTGGAGTTTTCTCTTTTGGAGGTGATATGATGTTTTCTGCACTTTCTGTTATATTACTACTCTGTGGACGGTATTTGATACTGTCATCCAAAAACTCTAAATGACTACTCCATGGCCATTTATGATATTTTTTAGCTTGTCCTGTTTCTCCTTGTACGCATTTCTTGTACCTCATATAAGAATCTCTTAAATTCTTCCATTTACTTTTTGCGGAGTCGGCTATAAAATATAATATAAGGTTTATAACATAAATTAAGATTAATATAAATATTAGGTAACATTATAATAGTCGAACAATATTCCGTAAATATTTTTAGAAACATTTGAAGGTTTAAATTTGTATTATTATTATTATTATTTTTAAACTTATTACAATTATAAATCACTAATAAATGTAATGATATAAATTATCCTAGGTTAACATATTAATGTCACCGTTTAGAATAGTTTTCATCAAAATATGCTAAACGATCGCTGATTTGTTTATTTAGGGGTCTCAACACCATAACATTTTTTTAAAAATATATTCATGCCTGTGATATTATGTATATTATATAATATATAATATAATATGATATTATATTATATTATATACTATTTTAGATTATATTTTTTATTATATTATATATTACTATATTTTTACTTGTTGAACCTAACCAAAATTTTCAATTTTTCTAAGTATTTTTTTTTTTAAGTGTCGATAAAACATTTTTGTATAACCAAAAAAACTATTCTAATATTTATTATTTATCAATTTTCGATTTGTATTCAATTTTCAAATATTTGGCAACAGGTGATAGTCATCAGACTATTGCATTCTCTTTTCGAGTGGGACGATCAACTGTTTTCAAAATTGTGAAAGATGTTTGCCAGGAAATTGGGAACGTTCTACAATCTACTTATTTACCTAAACCTACAACACAGACATGGATAGATGCTGTAGAAGGATTTTCAGAACTTTGGGGGTTTCCTAATTGTCTCGGAAGCATAGACGGCAAACATATTAAACTAAAATGTCCACAAAATAGCGGTACAAGTTATTTTTGTTATAAAAATTTTTTCTCGATTGTTCTACTTGCTGTAGTTGACCCATATTACAAATTTATGGTTGTTGACATTGGCAGTTATGGGAGACATAGCGACAGTGGCATTTTTGAAAATTCAGCTTTTTACCGGGAATACGTGAATAATAAAATTATTTTACCTCCGAAGCCACTACCAGGCACTGACGTCCCTGTTCCTCATGTATTTGTAGGTGACGAAGGATTTGCACTTCAAACTTATATGATGAGACCTTATCCCAAAGCTGGGATGATTTATGATGTGAGAAAAAAAAAGTTCAATGCATAACTAAGCAGAGCACGTCGTGTAGTTGAAAACGCGTTTGGAATATTGGCTATGAAATGGCGAGTATTCTTAAGAGCTATAGAAACAGACGTTGAAACTGCGGAATGTATTGTCAAAGCAGCATGTTGTTTGCACAATTTCGTCATGAGAAAAAATAACGGAGAATATCCAACCATTGAAAGTGAAGAGCAATCTCAACCTATACGAGCATTATTAGACACAGCATTGGCCAATCGGAGATCGAATGCAGCTGCCTTAGAAATCCGCGAACTTTTTACTGCTTACTTCAATAGATAATTTACTACACCATACAGCATACATAATATTTCAAAATTAAAAAAATATTATTACGATACTAAAATTATAATATGCTATTCTCAATATAAAGTATATTTAAAAGTAAAATAAATAGTGTATAGTGTTGATTTTGTTTTTGTACTATTATTATCAGAAATCATATTATAATATTCCATATTTGTTTCCACGTCTACTGTATATTGTAATTCAGTATTATTATTATAGAAAAACTTATTAATAAACTATTCTAATTCATTTTTACATAGGCAGTATATTTATACTATTTTGAGATGGAAAAATCAGATTCTTATTTATAGCGTATAGTAAAATTAAAATTAAAATAAAATGACATTTTTGAATGCCGAAATATATTGTTCGTCACAAATCACAAATCACACCATAATATAAAAATAATATATTTAATAAAATAGTAAGACTAGTTTAGTAGGTGCCTACTAATTAAACTTAATAATGTATAATATATAATACTGTATTATTATTACATACTAGTATACTAGTATAGCACAGAACATAATAGATGATTTATTTGTGATACAATAAATAAATAGTGAATAATTATTATAAATTAGATACTTAAATATTTAATACATAAAGACTATAATTATAGAAGTCAATTCTATTAAATCTATTATATTTTACTATACCTATGTTACTATTTCTAGTTACTACTATAAAGTATATACTATATACTTACCGGTTATACCCAGTTCTTCGGATATTTTATTCCATGCTTCGGCTTTTTTTACTACATTTTTATAATGTTCATTAGATGTGTCGAATAAGTACACATACTTTCTTACTTGTTCGATGAGCATTTCAGTTTCTTCAGCCATTTTAAAAATATGATATAACTACTTTATAAGTTTAAAGTTTTTAACAGAATATAAAAAAAACCAATAAATTACAATAGATCGACAGCTGCCCGCGCGTAATTTTGTAATTTTGTACAACGGTATCCCCTGTCGTTGCGATCTAAATTGTACCACCGCGACAGAACGCCCTCTGTGTGACAGGGATAATACGATATTACGTATTACGTCTTTATCGCCTTATCGCCGCGGGAAAATATCGCTGACCGCCGCGACAGACCGCGTTCTGTGTGCCCGAGCCTTAAGTGTAACTGAGTGCATTAAAGAAAAATTGTAAAGATTTCTGTCTTGCAGACATAAACCTTTTTTTTTGTTGGGAGGTGTTATGGGCTATGAGATATTTATAAGATATCTACGAGATATCAAGGCTAAGTTAGTATGACCATGATACTGGCACGCAACAGCCTATACCAAATTTGGCCTAAATGAAATGTACATGTTATTAACTGACAGTTAGGAAATGTTTACGTTGTAGCTAAATGTGCAGCTTTTTCAAAATCCGAATGAAAAAAATCTACATGAAGGATTTTGCCAATTAGTTCATTACATAACTTAGATATTTCAAACCACATATTCAAATAATTGTTTGTTGATTTTGATGTTAAAAATATATATGCTACTGGTACATAATAATTGTAAGTATAGACTTGTAATGTATATAGTTGACAAAAAAACTTGAGACAATACGAAAATGTTACGTCTCCAAAGACATTTTTAGATTTATACAGGAGTTGTAAATTTTCACGAAAAGTTATAATAACAATTGACTTTTGTTGATTTACAAAACAAAATTGTTGATCATTGTATTCAATTGTTGATTGCATATCATATAATTGATCAAATGATTCTTTTTGCGATTTTGGTAATACTGGGTACTGTTGTTTACGACTACGATAAATAGATCGCCTAATTCAATTAATATCAGAATAGTTAAGTTCATTCTGAAGCCCTGATTTATCTACTAATAATTCTTTCCTAATAATTGTATTAGGTTTTTCATGTGTTTGTTCAGTAGCTTTTTTTAGAAGAACTTCGAATTATATCTATAGCTAAAGATCTTTTTGTACTCGGATCATGATTATGTAAATGTGTTGTCATCTCTAATATATTTTTTACATTACTATCAATTAAGACACTTACTTTACATTTTTTGTTTGTATAACGAAATCGAATTGTTTCTTTTTGAAGAATATTTGATTCTGTGTATTTGTACTGTTCGATAACTATACATATTTTACCTCTTTTCGTAGTTAAAATATGTTCAATTTTAAAATCCATTATAAATGTAAGAAAATATAAAAACTTACAACTGACTAATATTGTTAGAATTAATTTTTAAATAATCGTACACGTGAAAGTATTATTCAAGACACTACACATAGCATACTACAGTGTTATTATGTACAATTTGGACAGCGTGTCTGAATCGTAATTTTATTTTCGATAATAGTGATTAATAACGATTAGCAATATTGCAATAATATCATCAGAGTATTTGTCACCTGGTTTTTACCTCGCACAGGTAAAAATAATTTCACTCGCCCAAATGGTACAAATGATGGTTGCCTAAACGGATTATTATTTTTTTGGTAAAAATTATTACCTTCGCCCAAATGACCACCGCCCATAATTAGATTTCTTTAACAGCTGAGATGGTTTATGTACCCGAGTTCTTTGTTTTTTTGGTGCCATTTTATTATATTTCTCAAAACCACAATTAAATAAGACAATAGACACTAGAAAGTCACAAATACAACGCGCATATTATACGATCTTAAAAAAAAGCTCTGTTATAGAGAAGAGACAAGTACTAAGTAAATACTACTAGTTCACTTTACATGAAATGAACAATTGTTTGTTAAAAATTGACTAATTTTAATTTTCTGACATACAATTGTATAGTACCTACTATAGCTTATAAATATCTAAAATATCAAGCTACTTCCAAGAACTCAGTACTCAGTAGTATATTAAACTTGTATTTGTCTTTTATATAAAATTATTATTATATTTATTAACATAAAACTAATAAAACGCGATATATTTCTAATTTTGAAAATTTTAAAGTGTACGTAATACGTCTGTGTAGCCAAATTTACAATATATACTTATATATATATAATTATTTAAATTATTATTATAATAACTTCTTTAAACGCAAACTTTACATTTTTACGCTTTAAAGTGTGTATTATAATCATGTTTTTCGATTTCGGTACATTATTTTTTATATACAGGGTGATTCTTTTATCATTGAACACTCGTTATTTCAAAAATTTTTGACTTTTTTCAATTTTTTTTTAAAATGTTTAGTTTTATGCTTTTCTAAAATTATAAATATTTTTATTTTTTTTACGCTTATATTTAATAGTGAAACCTCTATCAACTATTGATTTTCAAATGGCAACCTATATTTTAAATGTCATATAATAATAGGGCTATTTTTTTTATTTATTAACATTTTAATTATTAGTTTCCATTTAATCGTTAGAGAGTTATAGCTGCTCAAAATTAGGTGGTTTGAGGTTTTCAAGTGTTCATTCTCAGTGTCTCACAGGTTATTACGGCTAATTACATTGATTAAAATTTAAAACACAATTATTGTTTGTAAAGACCCATAGTCAAATAATAATTGTTATCGTTCGACCCAAGGTAATAATATCTTATAGTTTGGTACCTGCCAATACTACTTACTATTACAACACGAATACGGATTATGGACTTTGGACAGTAGTGGACTTTGATATTTTAGCTACCTCGTTAAGGTAGGTCTAAACACTTTAGCTGACTCCGACAGGAGAAGGTATATTTTTACAAATTATGTAAAAGAAAAAAAAGGAAACCAACGTTTTGTAGAAAACGACGTACTTAACGTATTTTATTTGACAAAACAAAAAATAATAATTAAGTAGAAAAAAAATGTAAACGGACGATTGTCGGCGGAACAAAAATACAAAATGTCGTAACGGACAAGAAAAAATAAAACGCGTGACAAGTTTAAAGCGAGAGGGCTTAAGGTTGTAATGCGTCGTGTCGAATCGCGAAAACAGGAGTGAGGACTCGAGGCGAGCGAGAAAAAGCTTGGAGCCCGTAACGGCGGAAAACGTTAGCGCGCGAGGCGGGAGAAAAAGTTAAGATGGCGCGTCGTGGCGCGATCAAAGACGATACGAAAAAATACAATATAACAAATAAACGTTTACAACATAATACAATAAAAATACATCGGCGTTAGGAACGGAAAACAAAATAGTGACGACAATTATAATACGGCGGACGCGCTAGCGTAAGTGGTGATAACACGTCGTAATCACCACAATATCTATGATATCCATAGATATTAAAGAATGGATAGGCCATTTGTGCTTATCATACGGGCATGAATTAGAAATAATTTTGAGGTTATAGAGGTCTTAACAGAATTAGGATTAATTATTTAAAAATTATTTATAATATTATACAATAAACATATTACATTTTATAATAATAATATTTTAATAATTTATAAATTCCAATATCTATTAATTATCTATACATCCATCAATGATAATAATCACAAAATATAATTTATGATAAGACCTCTGCTAGAGTCAGAGGCATTAATAAAATCTGTCTTTCTCTCTTCCCCATTCCGGCACACTTCCCTCTATACGATTAATATAGCGATGGCCTATCCATTCTTTAATATCTATGATGATATCACAATCAAATTATAATCAAAGTTTGATCATTAACATATTTTACAATTTTTTGATATCATAGTTTAGTGATTACAATATCATAATATGAAACCACAGATATCTATATTATTGTTGTGATACGGTATTATCTCAGTGTCGTGGTATTTGTCGTCGCCGCGTTAAGGTACGGTTTCCTATCTGCGGCTGGCCGCAACGACTAGTCGCAAGTACTGAACGCTGCGTGCCGACTACGTACATTGCACCAGCCCGGCCTATTTTGAAATATTGAAAAATGTTTGCACCAATATTTAGCATGTAATTAGCATGAATTTGCATGACTAAAATTAGAATTTGCATGATATTGGTTTACGGTTAAATCCAAAATTTGATGAGCGGGCTGGAGCAACGTTGCGCTAGCCCGGCCCAATAGAAAAAATATAGATATCGAATATACAAATATATATCAATATTTAGCTCGCCATTTGCATGAATTTGCACGACTATCGCCAGAATTCGCACGACAATTTTTTATGGTTAAAAAAACCGTTTACGTGATTTGCCGTTGCGCCAGCCCGGCCCATTATAAAAATTTCGCGAATTTTGAGATTTTGGCTATTCCAATATTTAGCACGCCATTCGCATGAATTTGCACGACAATTTTTTATGGTTAAAAAACCGTTTTCCTTTCCTGACGTTGCGCCAGCCTGGCCTACAATGGAAATTTTGCGATTTTTGATACGAATAGTGTTTTTTTGCAATAAAATGTACTGTAACGGCCTGTAACACTGTAAAGAGTAATATCATTTTTTGATATCATCAGAAATTTTAAATTTGCATTAATATATTACTTAAAATAAATATAATATTAAAATTGTTACAATTTTTTATGATTAAAAAACTGTTTTCATCACTTACCATTGCATCAGCCCGTTCTATTTTGGAAATTAATTTTTTATATTGTCAAAAAACAGTTGTTGTTACCGACTATTTTGCCAGCCAAACCCATAATCGAAAGATTTCGATTTTTGTCGTTAGATACATATAATATGCTAATTGTTTATTGGTTATAAGTATTACACTTTATTTGAGTTAATTTAAAATAAATAACGTATAAATAACATTTGAGTCAATTTATTGACTGATTTATTTATTTAAAAGGTTAATAAGATAATACCGGAGATCCATTGAATGAATCAACTGAAGAAACAGCTGAAGAGGTCATATAAGGGAAAAGATCTAGAGGCAAGCATGCAAAATTAGAGTACGTTAAAAGAATGAACGACAGAACAGCAATAATAAATAGCATACAAGCTCAAAACGAAGCAATTTTGGGCAGAGAATCATCTACTGACGAGATAGATTTATTTTTTAAGAGCATTGCAATTTCAGTGAAGAAGCTACCTCCCAGAGGCAAAAGTGAAGCTAAACTTAGTATTCTATCTTTAGTTGCACAGCTCGAAGATAAATACCTACATAACACTGGAGCACAACCCACTCAACCGATGTTCCAAATACCCACTCAAATGATGTTTCAAACACCCTCTAGGTCTACAGATTACAACAATATTATGTCACTTTCGAGTACACCATCGCCAAGCCTCAATTCATCATCAGCTACTTCTCAAGGATTTGAGCCATTTATGTACAATAACCAACTATAACTATATCTAAATATATGTATGTATATTATTATAATTATTAATTAACAGGTGTTTTTAATATTTAATGAAATAAAAGTATACATAATATTAAATAATGTCATATAGTATAAGGAATATTGTTTTTAATTTTAATACATATAAAGTTTTTTCGTTTTATTATTTGATATTTAAATATAAAGTTAAATAATATCTTAATATAAATAACTTATGGGTTATTCTGCCACGAAACAGCGCCTTCATTATTAAAAAAAAGTTTATATGCTTCTCTGACGTCAAATCCTTCAGCGTTTGCAAAACCACCTCCTCTTGCAATTGGTATTATATTGTTAATTGGTACTGGTTCTCTTGAGTCAAATTCTCTAAATGCTCGTCCGTTTTCTTCTAAATATGCATCTCTTAGCATGTTATGCAGACAGCAAGCTACTGTAATTAGGTCATCACATGTCGATGGTTCAATGTTTATAGGCTGATAAAAGACGCGAAAAACCTGACTCAATAAACCAAACGCATTTTCCGTCACTCGTCTGGCACGACTTAATCTATAATTAAAATAGACTTTGTCTTATCATCTTTTGAGCTTGTCTTGTATATGGTTTCATTATATGAGTGTGAAGCCTAAAGGCTTCATCCCCACAATAACATGAGATAAAATTGTCGATGACCCTGGTAATTGTTTTGCTTCTGGAAAACCAAATGACCCATCTAATATTTTTTTACCCATGTTCGACTTTAAAAATATTCCACTGTCACCTTCTCTCAAACGAACCAATGTCTACAGCAATAAATTTGTAGTTGGCGTCAACCATAGCCAGCAGTACAATTGAAAAATAATCTTTATAATTGAAAAAAAGTGATCCAGTGTTATTTGGACTTCTTATTCTAACATGTTTTCCGTCAATTGCCAAAATACAGTTTGGAAAATTCCATTTTGTTCAAAATTCTAAAGCTTTGACATTAAAATCTACGGTTGATATATCAGGAAGAAATATAGGTGTTAAATGTTTTTTTAAAGCTGACAGTGTTTTTTTGACAATTAGACTGATATAGCTATGTGAAATCCTAAATGCAAACGACAGTGATCTAAACGATTCCCCTGTTGCAAGATACCTACGGATTTAATAAAATATATTAATTGTTTTAGGTAGGTAACTAATACTTTAAATATTGCTTGTTATTTTGAAATATAGGTATGTAAATTCTAATCACTGTTTCTAATCACTGTTGTGAAGTATTTGAGTGTACGAACTTGATACGATTACGATAAATACCAATTACTATTATTATTATTTAACTAAAATACTTCATAATTTAAATATTTTAATAAATGTAATTTAACTATTTTAATTAATTATGATAATTAATGGAATACAATATTTAAAAGTTACTTGTAAAAATTATGTGTTCTGCAGGTATTAATAAATGTAAATGTAAAACATTGTTCATAAAAAGTTATTAGAGAAAATTCAACGTCTTAACAAAATTGGTCAAAATCAGGAAAATTGCAAATATTTTGAGTTTTAAGTTAATAAAATGTTCTATTTTTATAGCTAAGGATTGAACATAATAATATCTAATATTAATGTAATTTTGTTTCTAGATCATAAGTAGTTCAAACTGTAACCGAAATATATAATAAATATAAAACACTGTTTTTTAATAGATATTTTAAATTCGAATTTGGACATAATAAGATATTTTAATTTTCAAGTGCAATGTGATTGGTTAAAATTAATTAAAACTATATATTAGCTTACTTAATTATATTTACCTTAAAGTAACTGCCAATTTTTCGTAAGGTTGAATCGGAACGTCTCGCTAGCACCGCCCATTCAAAAATTTGAAATTTTTTTTTCGCGGAAAATTAGCATGCAATTAGCATGCATTTGCACGACTACTCCCAAAATTTGCATGACTAAGTTTACACCCCTATGACAAAAAATGTCGGGCGGTGCTGGAGAGACGTCTCTCCAGCACCGCCCATCGTGAAAAATTAATTACAATCAACAATTTTACATACCAACATTTAGCACGCGATTAGCATGAATTCGCACGACAGACTCCGAAATTCGCACGTGTCTGGTTCGCGAGTAAAACCGGTTCAACGTTTTCGCGCGTCTCGCCAGCACCGCCCAAAATGGAAATTTTTCGAAAACCGACAAACTTGATATACCAACATTTAGCACGCGATTAGCATGAATTTGCACGACAGACTCCGAAATTCGCACGTGTCTGGTTCGTGAGTAAAACCGGTTCAACGTTTTCGCGCGTCTCTCCAGCACCACGTAGTTTAAAAATGTCGAAAGTCAGTGCACAAAACGTACGTTGCACCAGCCCGGCCTATTTTGAAATATTGAAAAATGTTTGCACCAATATTTAGCATGTAATTAGCATGAATTTGCATGACTAAAATTAGAATTTGCATGATATTGGTTTAACGGTTAAATCCAAAATTTGATGAGCCGGGCTGGAGCAACGTTGCGCTAGCCCGGCCCAATAGAAAAAATATAGATATCGAATATACATATATATATATCAATATTTAGCTCGCCATTTGCATGAATTTGCACGACTATCGCCAGAATTCGCACGACAATTTTTTATGGTTAAAAAACCGTTTACGTGATTTGCCGTTGCGCCAGCCCGGCCCATTATAAAAATTTCGCGAATTTTGAGATTTTGGCTATTCCAATATTTAGCACGCCATTCGCATGAATTTGCACGACAATTTTTTATGGTTAAAAAACCGTTTTCCTTTCCTGACGTTGCGCCAGCCTGGCCTACAATGGAAATTTTGCGATTTTTGGGATACGAATAGTGTTTTTTTGCAATAAAATGTACTGTACGGCTAACGGTGTAACACTGTAAAGAGTAATATCATTTTTTGATATCATCAGAAATTTTAAATTTGCATTAATATATTACTTTAAAATAAATATAATATTAAAATTGTTACAATTTTTTATGATTAAAAAACTGTTTTCATCACTTACCATTGCATCAGCCCGTTCTATTTTGGAAATTTTTATATTGGTCAAAAAACAGTTGTTGTTACCGGCTATTTTGCCAGCCAAACCCATAATCGAAAGATTTCGATTTTTGTCGTTAGATACATATAATATGCTAATTGTTTATGGTTATATAAGTATACACTTATTTGAGTTAATTTAAAATAAATAACGTATAAATAACATTTGAGTCAATTTATTAAAAGGTCGTATTTGATTAACATACTAAATGGTATAAAATAAAAATTCACATGGTACTTTTGTATTCATAACTATAAGAAAAACAAAATATAATTTATTTAATTTGCTTTTTACATGATTAAATTTAAAATGTTCATAATAATATCTCTACGTTGTAAGCTTGTAACATATTTTGTATTTGTGTATACTAATAATACGATATTTGATTATGTTGATGGCTGGAACAATATATTATTTCGATTGTGTTCTAAATAAAAAACGATTGTTTTGCTAGCAAAGGTCCTGTTCAAAAAAGAAATATCCTGGTACATTATCAAAATCTACACGTGATATTTACTTTATATCATATCAAGTAAATAACGGCGAAATGATTAAAGAGCTACAATCATTTTTGAACGAACGTGTGAATACGGAAAATGCAAGATGTATTGATAATTGCACTTCATCAATTTCAATTCAATTGTCAAATTTAATCATGTAAAAAGCAAATTAAATAAATTATATTTATGCTTTTCTTATAGTTATGAATACAAAAGTACCATGTGAATTTTTATTTTATACCATTTAGTATGTTAATCAAATACGACCTTTTAATAAATTGACTCAAATGTTATTTATACGTTATTTATTTTAAATTAACTCAAATAAAGTGTAATACTTATAACCAATAAACAATTAGCATATTATATGTATCTAACGACAAAAATCGAAATCTTTCGATTATGGGTTTGGCTGGCAAAATAGCCGGTAACAACAACTGTTTTTTGACCAATATAAAAATTTCCAAAATAGAACGGGCTGATGCAATGGTAAGTGATGAAAACAGTTTTTTAATCATAAAAAATTGTAACAATTTTAATATTATATTTATTTTAAAGTAATATATTAATGCAAATTTAAAATTTCTGATGATATCAAAAAATGATATTACTCTTTACAGTGTTACAGCCGTTACAGTACATTTTATTGCAAAAAAACACTATTCGTATCCCAAAAATCGCAAAATTTCCATTGTAGGCCAGGCTGGCGCAACGTCAGGAAAGGAAAACGGTTTTTTAACCATAAAAAATTGTCGTGCAAATTCATGCGAATGGCGTGCTAAATATTGGAATAGCCAAAATCTCAAAATTCGCGAAATTTTTATAATGGGCGGGCTGGCGCAACGGCAAATCACGTAAACGGTTTTTTAACCATAAAAAATTGTCGTGCGAAATCTGGCGATAGTCGTGCAAATTCATGCAAATGGCGAGCTAAATATTGATATATATATATGTATATTCGATATCTATATTTTTTCTATTGGGCGGGCTAGCGCAACGTTGCTCCAGCCCGGCTCATCAAATTTTGGATTTAACCGTTAAACCAATATCATGCAAATTCTAATTTTAGTCATGCAAATTCATGCTAATTACATGCTAAATATTGGTGCAAACATTTTTCAATATTTCAAAATAGGCCGGGCTGGTGCAACGTACGTTTTGTGCACTGACTTTCGACATTTTTAAACTTACGTGGTGCTGGAGAGACGCGCGAAAACGTTGAACCGGTTTTACTCACGAACCAGACACGTGCGAATTTCGGAGTCTGTCGTGCAAATTCATGCTAATCGCGTGCTAAATGTTGGTATATCAAGTTTGTCGGTTTTCGAAAAATTTCCATTTTGGGCGGTGCTGGCGAGACGCGCGAAAACGTTGAACCGGTTTTACTCGCGAACCAGACACGTGCGAATTTCGGAGTCTGTCGTGCGAATTCATGCTAATCGCGTGCTAAATGTTGGTATGTAAAATTGTTGATTGTAATTAATTTTTCACGATGGGCGGTGCTGGAGAGACGTCTCTCCAGCACCGCCCGACATTTTTTGTCATAGGGGTGTAAACTTAGTCATGCAAATTTTGGGAGTAGTCGTGCAAATGCATGCTAATTGCATGCTAATTTTCCGCGAAAAAAAAAATTTCAAATTTTTGAATGGGCGGTGCTAGCGAGACGTTCCGATTCAACCTTACGAAAAATTGGCAGTTACTTTAAGTAAATATAATTAAGTAAGCTAATATATAGTTTTAATTAATTTTAACCAATCACATTGCACTTGAAAATTAAAATATCTTATTATGTCCAAATTCGAATTTAAAATATCTATTAAAAAAACAGTGTTTTATATTTATTATATATTTCGGTTACAGTTTGAACTACTTATGATCTAGAAACAAAATTACATTAATATTAGATATTCATTATGTTCAATCCTTAGCTATAAAAATAGAACATTTTATTAACTTAAAACTCAAAATATTTGCAATTTTCCTGATTTTGACCAATTTTGTTAAGACGTTGAATTTTCTCTAATAACTTTTTATGAACAATGTTTTACATTTACATTTATTAAATACCTGCAGAACACATAATTTTTACAAGTAACTTTTAAATATTGTATTCCATTAATTATCATAATTAATTAAAATAGTTAAATTACATTTATTAAAATATTTAAATTATGAAGTATTTTAGTTAAATAATAATAATAGTAATTGGTTTTATCGTAATCGTATCAAGTTCGTACACTCAATACTTCACAACAGTGATTAGAAACAGTGATTAGAATTACATACCTATATTTCAAAATAACAAGCAATATTTAAAGTATTAGTTACCTACCTAAAACAATTAATATATTTTATTAAATCCGTAGGTATCTTGCAACAGGGGAATCGTTTAGATCACTGTCGTTTGCATTTAGGATTTCACATAGCTATATCAGTCTAATTGTCAAAAAAACACTGTCAGCTTTAAAAAAACATTTAACACCTATATTTCTTCCTGATATATCAACCGTAGATTTTAATGTCAAAGCTTTAGAATTTTGAACAAAATGGAATTTTCCAAACTGTATTTTGGCAATTGACGGAAAACATGTTAGAATAAGAAGTCCAAATAACACTGGATCACTTTTTTTCAATTATAAAGATTATTTTTCAATTGTACTGCTGGCTATGGTTGACGCCAACTACAAATTTATTGCTGTAGACATTGGTTCGTTTGGCAGAGAAGGTGACAGTGGAATATTTTTAAAGTCGAACATGGGTAAAAAAATATTAGATGGGTCATTTGGTTTTCCAGAAGCAAAACAATTACCAGGGTCATCGACAATTTTATCTCATGTTATTGTGGGGATGAAGCCTTTAGGCTTCACACTCATATAATGAAACCATATACAAGACAAGCCTCAAAAGATGATAAGACAAAGTCTATATTTAATTATAGATTAAGTCGTGCCAGACGAGTGACGGAAAATGCGTTTGGTTTATTGAGTCAGGTTTTTCGCGTCTTTTATCAGCCTATAAACATTGAACCATCGACATGTGATGACCTAATTACAGTAGCTTGCTGTCTGCATAACATGCTAAGAGATGCATATTTAGAAGAAAACGGACGAGCATTTAGAGAATTTGACTCAAGAGAACCAGTACCAATTAACAATATAATACCAATTGCAAGAGGAGGTGGTTTTGCAAACGCTGAAGGATTTGACGTCAGAGAAGCATATAAGGACTTTTTTAATAATGAAGGCGCTGTTTCGTGGCAGAATAACCCATAAGTTATTTATATTAAGATATTATTTAACTTTTATATTTAAATATCAAATAATAAAACGAAAAAACTTTATATGTATTAAAATTAAAAACAATATTCCTTATACTATATGACATTATTTAATATTATGTATACTTTTATTTCATTAAAATATTAAAAACAACCTGTTAATTAATAATTATAATAATATACATACATATATTTAGATATAGTTATAGTTGGTTATTGTACATAAATGGCTCAAATCCTTGAGAAGTAGCTGATGATGAATTGAGGCTTGGCGATGGTGTACTCGAAAGTGACATAATATTGTTGTAATCTGTAGACCTAGAGGGTGTTTGAAACATCATTTGAGTGGGTATTTGGAACATCGGTTGAGTGGGTTGTGCTCCAGTGTTATGTAGGTATTTATCTTCGAGCTGTGCAACTAAAGATAGAATACTAAGTTTAGCTTCACTTTTGCCTCTGGGAGGTAGCTTCTTCACTGAAATTGCAATGCTCTTAAAAAATAAATCTATCTCGTCAGTAGATGATTCTCTGCCCAAAATTGCTTCGTTTTGAGCTTGTATGCTATTTATTATTGCTGTTCTGTCGTTCATTCTTTTAACGTACTCTAATTTTGCATGCTTGCCTCTAGATCTTTTCCTTATATGACCTCTTCAGCTGTTTCTTCAGTTGATTCATTCAATGGATCTCCGGTATTATCTTGGTTACTTTCAACTATTGTCGAGTCTTGATCATTGCACACATTTGATACCGTGCTAAAATATTAAAACTCTAGTAAAATTAAAATATGAATAAAAGTACGAAATTGATATATTTACTTACACTCTTTCATACTCAACATTATCCAAAAATGACAAATGACCAGCTAAAGGCCATTTTTTTTTGGACAATATGGCCGGAGATCCAGTACCAAGTTTTTTTTTGTGCCTCATGTGGGTATCACGTATATTCCGCCATCGATATTTGCAATCCTCAGCTATAATATGTATATAATATAATATGAATTAAAATATTTATTCACTGAATATATTCTGAGCTTTAACCTTATTTATTAGAATGCGACGTTCTAAAAATTGTTAATCTATATATACTTACATGATTTACCAACTACAACCGAAATATTGTTCCAACATTTATTTAAATATCCATAGTCTTTGTGTTTTTCGAGAGAACTATCATAAATAGCACGTTCTTTCTCTACTTCAACAACTAAAATTTCGTCCTCGTTGGGCAAAAATTTTAACGTTATATTTTTTGACATAATTATTTTATATTGCGTTAAATAACTAATAAATTAAACACAAATAAACAATTGAAAATACGCATGCGACTGATGGATAATACTGCTATTGGATCACTACAGTCGCAAGCCGCAACGACTATTTTTAACACGCTCGCGTCGATCGCACATTGGAAACCACGTTCGCAGTTTAAATATAGATCAGTCATTGCGACTAGTCGTTGCGTTCAGTCGTATGCGGTCAGTCGCAGATAGGAAACCGTACCTTTAGCGTATAATTATTGTATTATGTGTCTTGTGTGTTATATCTATGGATGTGTATTTTAACCGTGTATTCCCACGTCGCCGAAACCTAATTTGCCGAATCCCAATTCGCCGTCTGTATTGAACGTCCAATTGTAACGACGTCTGGATCTCGCGCTACCCCCCGCCAGCCCGCGCTCCTCGGTTCGTTACGACCGTTACGCTCGATTCGCGTTTCCCTTTTTCGCACTCTTTTCTCGACGTCCGAATCGTCAAGTTCACTAAGCTCCGAGCTGTACCTTTTTTACTGGTTATCGACCGACTTTCCGGTATAACCTCGTGCGCCGACGATCTACGTTAGTTTTTTGTAACTCTCACGTACGCGTCTCTTATATCTTTTTTCTTATTGATATTGTGTATTTTTATTATTTGCGTGTTGTCAATAAATCTTATTTCGTACACTCGAAATTCTTTCGAGTACTTTATTTCACGCTCCCGTCCTTCTTTCAGGCAACGGAGGTCCGACTTACACGCGGCCAACAGGCGCGTAAGTTGCTGGCTGATAGTGCGTCAACCATGGGCGCCCATAAGTAAAATTTTAGGGGGGGTCAAAATAAAAAATTCTCAAATGTAAAGATAATAATTATATTATGGTTATATTTATTGAGTTACAAGTTTTTAATATTTTTTGTCCAGGGGGGGCAAGTGCCCCCCCTTACCCCTCCCAATGGGCGCCCATGGCGTCAACTCAACCACTATCGCCACATTATACTAGATAAGGTAATCGCGTCGTTGCACATTGGAAATAGTGAAGACAGATCTCAAGCGCTTATCAGTGCTTTATCACTTTGCCGCCATACTGCTGGTTGGCAAAATATTCGAATTTTCTACTGCTACGAGCGTAATATATTACATAAATTCGATACTTCTATACATAACTTACAAGTTTATGACTTCAGATTTTAGATCTGATTCCGACGGTTGTATTTGGAGTCTTCAAAAACCGCCAACTTCTTAAATGATGTGTTGTTATAGATTTTACTAAGTATTTTATAGCAATGGTATTAAGACCAGGTATGTATGAATAACTCGTCTTTTATAGTTGTTTATTAGTATAATTTTTACATCAATTTATAAGTCATAACACAATATACAACAAACAACATACACATAAGTACATAACATTATTGATGGTTAAATAATATTAATTTGGTCAATAAGCGACGTTTACTAACGTCTGCACTTGTTTTTAACTTGGCCACATAATGAAGACGAACTCTCAATATTGCTTGCAAATTAAAGTGACTAAATTCAATTTGTGTTTTACCAAAAAACTGTCATTTGCACAATTTAAATCTTTAAAAATACTATAATTATGTGCATGATTTTTAACGGCAAGGATTATTTTTTGATTTAAGCCTGGTATTAAAGAATAAAAATTTGATGTTAATTGAATTAATGTACTTTCAATAAATTTAACAATTACTACCACATTCTTTGAACTTTTTATTAAACCTCCTCTATTTTTAACATCTGCTAATATTGAATGGGGATATTTATGACTATAACTGTGTTCAGATTCATTTTCTATCATACTATTGGCACAAGTTTGACAATCAATTTTTTTATAGACACTTCTAACGATAAATCCACGAATATAATATAAAATATTGTCTCTCACTAAATCAAAATTATCAAAATAAGGCAGAAAATTTGATAAATTTTCATTTTCTTCTTCTTCAATAACATTGTCTACTAATGTTTTTTTCGCCCAGCGTATCTCAAAAACACTTTCAGAACTTGTGTTATCTAGTGCAATACAATTAGCTGCATATGATGAAGAAATTGAATTTTTAAAAGGATTTGTTTCAAAGCTGTTCTAAGTTTTGTCGTATACTCCGACTACTTGGACGTATACCAAAATGAAGTAAAACACAAAATAACGCAAAGTACTTTATTTGAACGCGACGTCCAGTGGTAATCGAGTCACACGATCACCACCAATGACCCCTTTTCTGCCTTAACCATATCTCTTATATACTAAATTTACAATTGAGTAATTATCGATTGTTACATCTTTCTCTTATTATACTAATTTACATTTGATAGACCTAACATACGTAATTATTATTTTAACCCGATTAATAACTATTTTATTTACATTTATTACTACTATGTTTTGATGAATATGCTAACTAAAATATAAAATTTTAACAACACTATGTTTCACAATTGTTATCTTAACCAATTTAAATTCTATTTTTTATTATTGCTTAATTATTGAAATTCATTAAATCCTAATACAACAGTTCTAAAGCATTTGGATTATTATTGTTTCCAAAACTCTGCCTTATTTTCAAGAAAAACATTTCAAGGTGGTCCTGGGAAAACTTGTATGTTAGGATGTACTTATATTCAGTAGTATAAAACAATTCATCTGCTATGCTAAATATTGATTTAACTGCTACAGCAAATCCTAAAGGGGAAATGAAAGCTGTGTGGGGCAGATTTTTCGAAGATACTTTAATAGGTTTTCATTTAAAATAAATTTATATTTACCAAGAATAAATGTTTTACGTGGAATTAAATAAAGAAATTTTCCTTCGATATTTGTAAGTTTTAATAAGTACTCAATTTGGAGTATAATTATACTTCTCATTCTATCAACATCATTTCTATACAGAGGTTTTTTAAAACCTTTTCCAAATGGATTGCGACTATTTAAAAAATCAAATGTTCTGTCGATTACTCTAATAAATGTTTCAGTTGGTTCACCTGAAATTAATCAAAAAATATTTATGTACAGATTATGAACATTTATGTACAATACTTGATCTCAACTGCTTTTAAATGTAGGTTATTTATATATCTGAAAATTTCTAGAGCATCAGCTGTTGATGAGGATAAAGTTTGTGCTGCAAGTTTTACCTTCATGATATTTTTCTTCCAATCAATATGGGTGTTAGATAGCTTATTTGCGACATTTAACCCTAGGTTTTCTTGAACTTAAATAAAATTAAAAATATTTAATGTAAATTTAATTAATATAATACAATTAATTCAATATAATTTATACCTGTATTTAAATTCCTAATGTATGACCAATTAATAATATCGTCATTGTGTTTGAATTGCTGATAAGTAGCTAGTGCATTGCGGGCAAGTTTAAGATTATGACAAGCATCAGGCACATAATATATCTATTTATTAATTTAAAACCATTTATTAATATTAATGTTAAATTAAGTTCAACATAATAATGTTCATTACCTTCCAATCAATTCCAGGAATACTAAATGATTCACATATTTCTTCTTAAGAACCATTTAGTTTGTACCCCCAAGTGTGTCATAGTTGACAAGTTGGTCGTAGTTCAATCACAAGTGACGCCCCAAACTCTAGCCCCGGCTTCTTTAGCCATTTGAATTGCAGTGGTGACGAGTCCAGCTTGAATTATAGCTGTACTTTTTGCCTGCAAAAAATATCCTATTGGCCATTTCCATTTGCCATTGAGTCCAACCAACATAAAAAATAATGATTCAGTGGCTGGGGTTTCCTGAGTTTCAATTTGTATGCCACCAAAATCATAGTACCCTACAAATCTATCATCTTTTCCATCAAATACAATTTTTTTTCTTATTGACATACTGTCAAAAACTAAATTACAATCTTTCCCATTAGCTGGAATTAACTTAATGCTCTAAAAAAATTCTTTAAAAAAACCTGGTTTGACTTTAACTGTTAAGATCCAATTAGCAATTGAAAATGGATTAGGAAGAGTTAGAATAGTACTGAAAAAGTATACATAAATAATTATAATGAAACCATAAATGCATGCTTCTGGAAGATAATAGATATAGATAAGTTGTTAAAGACTAATAAGATGTATATTTAAATTAATTAAAAATAGACATTCAACAAATTAATAAAAAAGCATGAATTATGCTTAGAAGCAGAAAATTCAAGCAATATATTTCATAAACAAATTTTGGTATTTGTATAGCAGGTGATCTACGAATAGAGTGATCTACGAATTTTTAATAACAAATATTTTTAAAATAATTTTATCATATAATTATTTAATAGAACACAGGAACAAAATATTCTCGTTTCTGGTAACATAATAATAACTAATAATTATAATACGAGAGATCGCATAGTCATAATAATTAAATAATATAATAATAATAAATTATTAATTTAAAAAAATAATTTTCGATAAGTAGTCTATAAAAAAAAAGTTAAACTTATTTAAGCAAAATCAACATTTATTAAGGGTTAGTTAATAATCATTGATTACATTTGTCTCATTTAAGACAATAATAAAATGGTGTCAAAACGATAACAATCAATAGTTAATACTATTAGTACTACTAATACTACTTTTATACAATAGTAAATTCTTGAATTATAAGGTTAATTATAATAATAACTTGTAGGCTATAACTGTACATAAAATAATTAAAATTAACTTAACTGTATAATAATGATAATTAACAATAAAAAGCTAAGAAAAAACAATATAAAATTGAATTGAATTGCTAAAAAGTATGTATGTATGTATAATTTAATAAAGTATTATATTTTACTACTGTGAATATTATTTAAAATATGTATCCATAAATAAATGGAAATATATTATGTATAAAATATTTTTTTGGGCTTTTTTCCGACATGTGTTTTTTAGTTTTGGTTTTATTTCCGTGGTCATTTTTTCCACGATTCAATTTGTAGATCACCTTGTCACGTAGCACAAGTTAATAAAAGTAATAATAGGAAAAGGACAAACGAATGAAGTAACAACAAATGTATGTGATATTACACAGCAATTAATATAATAATAAAATAAAACAACACTCTCGAAAGGTAATACTTTCGTGGCACAATTCGCAAGAGAAAATATAACGAATGAAAAAAAAAAAACAAACCAAAATAAAGTCGACAGGGAGAAGAATATATATATATATATATATATATATATATATAGATTTTAAATGAAGCCACTGTCGCTAAAAACAAAAAAAAAGAAATAAAAGATAATATTTCACAACAAGTCGCGGAAATGCACGGACTGCGAAAAACGGCGGCGGGCGGAGATCAGTCGTAACGAACGGTTAACAACAGACAAACGCCGCCGAAGCTCTCGGCGGTCGTCACCCACGTCGCGGGAGCTTCGGGGCTCATCGCCGACTCAGAAACTGGTTCGATTAATCGCTCGGGCGTCCCGAATGATTATTGAACGAGTGGTGATACCTAGGCAAGGGGGTCTAGAGGGTGAGATCGCGGTATTCGTGCGACACGACCGTGTCAACCTGCTACACTTTTTGCCCACATTTTTAAACATTGATATTTACCGCTGAAACTATTTTCTATTATATTTACTGGTTCACCATCAATTGACCTTTAGTTTTCAAATCATTCAATAATTCTTGTAGGTTAAGTATTTTTATATTTTTTCTTCTTAACTTTTGCTGTAGTTTTTATTTTTTTTTCAAAAAAAGTTCACTGGTGTAAGTGTTGACTGCAGTGGCGGTTCTGGCATAAAATTTTTAAGGAGGCAACAATTTTGCACCCTTCTAAACATTTATTTTATTTAAAAACAGTATTCTTTCTTTAAAAATCTGTTAGAGGACTGTTTCCTTTTTATTATTTCTCATACTTAAAATTATTTACTGGTATATAATGTATAATAGGTATACAATATACTATATATCTTTAATTTGAATAAAACTTAGACACATAAACCTATAAAGAGTTCTTCTAGTAAATAAAGTTTTGAGTTACAAATAATTGAATATTTATAAATTGATTTAAAAGAAAAATTTATAATCTAAATAATAACAATTTTTAGTTTCTAAATTGAAAAACATCATACAATTTTAAGTAGGTAACTAAAATAAAAGTACCTACATAAAAACATACTTGAATAATAATAAAAATTATAACAGATTTTAGTTTATATATAATATTATACTTTGTATATTAATTCAATAGTTCTATCTTTTTTACTGGCATATATATTAATATGTCTTCGTAAAATGGTTCATTTTCTTTGAGCTGTTGGATTAATACTTTTTCAATGGATATTGTAGACAAAGAACTTAAACGCTGTTGAGATGTACTGTTTCTTAAATAAGTCTTAATACTTTTCAGACAAGAAAAACTTCTTTCGACAGAAACACTAGTAGAAGGAATGGTTAATATTAAGGAAAATAACTTATATACTTCGGGCATAACTTCCTTTAAGCCATCTTTTTCAAAAATCTTGATCATATCATAAATATGTGGTAGATTATGATAGTTGACATTATTATACAACACTTCTAGTTCTACTTTTAATTTGTCCACATTATGAAAAATATTAGAATAAGTTTTTATAAGATTATTTAAAGCACATGTGGGGAATATACCACAATATAATATAATATAATATTGTGGTATATTATAATATAATATACCACAATAATCTTTAAATTTTGTAATGTCAGCTAATTGTAAAAATATTAATCTATAAGTATCCTTAAATCTAACACTTAACTGCATTAAAATATTATCAATAATTTCAAAAAATAAAATTCTATAATTTGATTCCATATTGGTATTGTTTCTAGAAGGTTTGGGCAATTTAGTTAAAGTAACTGCATTATTATATATTTTTAAAAATTCTGTTTCGTTTCTTTTGTTTTTTATAAGATCACATACAATACTTATTTTCCTTAAACAATATTCAATATCAAATGATTTTAAATGATCAAATGATTGAAGATTTTTTAAATGTCCAACTGCTCCACAAATAGAATCAGATGATGACTTAGGATCATTTATTATAGCTTCAAAAACTTCTTTAAAGTTAATCCATTCTTTAACTAATAAATGTATAATTTTTGATCTAGATGTCCATCTTGTCTGTACAAACTGGGGAATGCGTTTGCCTATAATGCTATCTACCACATTAGTACGGGATGTTGAATTATGAAAAAAAGCAGATATTCAAGTAATATTGGCAAAAAATATGCGACATGTCTTATTACTATTACATCCATGTTGCAATACTAAATTTAATTTATGTGCAAAACAATGAGTAAATAATGCATTAGGTGCAATTTCTTTTATTCGAGCTTGTAAGCCATTTAAATTCCCAGCCATCACACTAGCACCATCATAGCACTGACCAACCAATTTTTTTTCAATATTAAACTCTAGTAAAAGAGAAGTGATTAAATTAAATAATCCTTCAGCAGTATGATCTTCGCTGACATCATAAAAACCAAAAAAACGTTCAACTAATTCAGACTTATTAGTTATGTATAGAGGTCGGATTTTTATGATTTTACATATTTGTTTCTAGTTTATGCAGTTAAATGGGAGTGAGAAATCTTTAAGATTCATGAAACACAGAATTCACAGGAAAAAATTTATTTTGCATAAAAAAGCATATTTTAGGGGTTAGAGAATATTTAACACGTTAAAGAATATTTGAGAATATTTTTCTAACATCGGCATATAATGAACAGAATTCACGTATATCAGCACTTTGATAAATACAATGTTCACTAAATGATTTATTTCTGGGTTTTAATAAAAATTAATCTCCATGTATTCCTTATCGATTGCGATAGCACATCGGTTATTTCGTTAGCTGTCACGACTATTCTCGTCGTCTACTAGTTGTCCGTCGCGTCGCGTCGAGTGTTGATATCTGAGTTACTGTCTATACTCTATAACTAGGGAACGGATTTTATTGTAATAAAAAAATTAAAATATGTACATAAATATGTACTTATTTTTAATGAAATATGTAAAAAAAAAAATTAAAATATGTAATAACCGCTTAACAAAAAAATGAATACAAAAAACAATATAATATATATAAAAAATTTATCTCTTATCTACTTCTTAAAACAATGTGAGACTACATATTCTCTAAGATTTATAAATGTAAAATGGCGGCGGTTTGGACATAAAATGTTTTTATATTGACTAAATGAACGTTCCACATCGACTGATGTAATGCTAGCATACTTCATATTTACTATCTCTAGTGGTGTGAGTTCGACATCCAATAATTCTGTTGGATTTAGTCCTTGCAGTATATCTCTAATTATTTTTAAATTTTTCAGTCCTTGATTTTTTTCTATCACATATTTACATTTTTCTCTAACTACATCTCCTATGCGACCTTGACATTTTTCTAATTTCTTTTGCGATTCTTCAACAATGCATAAACTTTCTGATAAGGCATATTTCTAGTTTCCTTGTTTTATATAGTATGAATTAAAAACCAAAATTAGCTGAAATGTGTATTAAATTATTTTTTAAATTATTATTTTCCATCAAATTATTTGCTTTATCGATAGAGGTGGTAGTTTCAGTATTTAGATTTGAAATTATATTTTTAATTTTTTCGAAATTTTCACAATAATACAAAGCGGCTTCTAACCACGTACCCCATCTCGTTAAAATAGGCTCTGGAGGTAAATTGAGATCGGGGTACAGTTCTTTAAATTTTAAAACTCGACTTGGTGCTTTAAGAAATATTTTATTAACCGTTGCTATTAATTGGTCTACGTCAGGGTAACTTGATCTTATTGTTTCTGCCACCCGATGAAAACCATGCGCTAAACAAGTGACATGTATTAGTTTAGGGAAAAATGCATTTAGAACATTACCTGCTTTACACATATATGGCGCGGCATCGGACAAAAATAAAAATACATTTTCATATTTTACTCCTTCGGGCCATAATAAATTCATTGAATCGTTAAACAACTTAGCAATGGTTTTATGATTGCATTTATCTAACTGCTCACAATTTAAGAGAAACGAATTACAAGGCTCAGAACTAAGTTTACCAACAATAACATTACCCACATATCTACCATCCGCATCAGTCGACTCGTCAATAGAAACCCAAATAGGTCCATCCTGTATATTTTGTCTAATTGATGTTAAAGTCTCCTCATAAATTACATTTACATATTTTTTCCTTATCGTACTTTCTTCTGGAATGTTTTTGCCAGTATATTTTTCTAGAAAATCCTTCAATGCTGGATTTTTTAGTTTAAAAATTGGAATGTCAGCACGAATAAATGCTCGGCATAAATCAGTATGAAATGTTGACGAATTATCATCAGAAGATGTTAAAAAATGTTGCTTAAATTTATTTTGACGCTCTTTATTTTGTTTGTGTTTGGTGGTAGAAATATGTTGACTTACTTGAAAGCGCTGGCCTATTGATACCGACTTTTCACAACATTTACAATATAAAACTTTACCATCGCTTTGAAATGTTTCATTTGGAAATTCTTTTAAATATGCGGCTACTTTATTATTGATTGAACTTGCAATTTTAGGCATTTTAAACAATTTTACAAAAAAAACAACAAAATTTCGATGTAAGTACAAAGAAAAAAACAGCTACGATGCAAATAATTACACTAGATCAGTAACTAGACATACACCGAAGACTGAAGAGTGAAACCATAACATTGAATAAACACGTTATCTACTCACTTGTCCACGGTGTATAAAGTACGTAAGTCCATTTATATAATGTAGATAATGTTTATCGTATATCACTTTCTTTTATACTTACATCGTCCGACATTTCCAAGATTGACAAATAATGAACTAGTTCTAATGTATATTGTGGCATGCGGTGTGCCGAAAATAAGTACGTAAATGCCATTTAGATAACGTATAATATTTGGTGGTCGATGAGATAATGTTCGGTCGTCAGAAATCGATGAAAAAATCAAAAATTACTAAAATGTGTACAAAATATGTACTTATTTACCAAATATGTAAAAATATGTATGTATACAAAAATATTTAAAAATATGTAAAATAAATTTGGGTTTATTTTAATTAGAACGATCTAAATCGTACACATTTTTAATCAGATTAAAAATATCTCATTTCAATAAAAATATGTATTTACAATAAAATCCGTTCCCTATCTATAACATACAACATACAAATATGCCGAAAACTGCAAGCAGTTTAAAAAGTTTATTTGCTCAATGGATTTCGTCGTACAATAACCAACAAACGATTTTCACGACAGATGGTGCAACAATTTTTTGTCAAGTTTGTGACAAAAATATTCCTTGCACCAAAAAATCACAGGTAACACAACATGTACATACTAATGTCCATATAAATGGTTTAAAACGTAAATTAAATACTTCATCAAAACAATTATTTTTATCAGAAGCTACTCCCAAAGAAAACGACTTAAATGATTTTAACAAAGATTTGTGTCTAGCCTTAGTAGCAGCTAACAATACCTTGGTATAAAATGCAAGTGCCTCAATTTCGTAATTTTTAGAGAAATACACTGGCAAACACATACCAGATGAAAGTGCGTTACGTAAAAATTATCTAGAGCCGTGCTACTATAATACTTTAACAAAAATTAAAAATGAAATTGGTGAAAATAATATTTGGATTGCTGTAGATGAAACTACAGATACAAACGGTCGTTATGTTGCAAATTTACTGGTGGGAATATTAAAATCAAATACTCCAACTAACCCATTTCTCCTGTCATGCAAAGTTTTAGAAAAAACTAATCATTCCACTGTTGCTCGGTTTATCAATGACGGACTAAAATTATTATGGCCGTTGGGTGGAAATGACGAAAAAGTGTTAATGTTATCGGATGCAGCTCCATACATGACAAAAACCGGTGATACACTTAAAGTTTTCTACCCAAATATAATTCACGTTACGTGTGTAGCTCACATGATGAACAGGGTTGCAGAGAAGGTCAGAGAAATGTTTCCAAATGGGAACAAATTAATCAGTAATCTAAAAAAAGTATTTTTAAAAGCGCCATATCATGTCCAGATGTACAAAGAAATATTGTCCAATGTGCCATTACCTCCAGAACCTGTATTAACTAGGTGGGGAACTTGGCTGGAAGCCGCTGTATTTAATTGCGATCATTATGAGAGTTTGAAAAATGTTATAGACAAATTAAGTGAAGAAAAGTCGTCAGTCAGTATTGAAAAATGCAAAAACATGTTACACTTACAGTCAGTAAAAAATGATTTAATTTATAAAACTAATTTTCTTCAAATTGTTACAACTATCAAAAGTTTGGAAAAATCAAATACTGCCTTAGTTGATATGATAAATATTATCGAAAACACTTTTACACAATTTGAGCAGATACCAGGAGAAAAAGGAGAAGTAGTAAAGACAAAAATATTGCAACTTCAACAAAAAAACAAAGGATACAAATTTTTGAAAAATATTGGACAAGTTCTTAGTACCTAACACAGTACAACTTCTGGAAAATTATTCACCGACTATGGTAGCCGACTTACAATATTCTCCAGTGACATCGGTTGATGTCGAACGATCCTTCAGCATATACAAGAACATTCTTACCGGCGTACTAAAATGACACCGGAACACATGGAACAATATATAGTTATTAATTGTTATTGTAAAATTAATTAAATTAAATATATTTAAAACCAAATTAATAAAAAATAAATTTAAACTGAATTTTTTTTTAATATTAAAAGAATATTTGCATATTTAAAGACATAAAACATCATATATCTGGTATTTTAAAAGAATATTAAGAGAATATATTGCCTATTTTATGTGACATAAAACATCATATTTTAAGGATTTTAAGAGAATATAAATCCGACCTCTAGTTATGTATCTTAAAATTACAGAACATTGTGTTTTCTGAGTTAGGTCTGTAGTATCATCAATTTGTACAGAATAAAACATGGATTGTTTAATTTCATGTTTTATATGATCAGTTAATATTCAGATATACATGAAATTATTTCATTTTGTATGATTTTTGATGTACCTGTAAATTTATTCTGTAATGACTTGTAATGATATTTTACTCTAAGAGCATCTACTAAAATGTAATTCAACTAACTCTCTAAAATTGCCTTTATTTATGGAATTTGAACTTTCATCATGCCCACGGAATGCTAACTCTTGTTTAGCCAAAAATAATACTAAATCAATTATATGTTCCATGCATAACCTATTTAATCTTACATTTTCATTAAAACGCAATTTAAATAATTTGCCATGTTCACTGATTATGTCTATAACAGTACTAGTATTTTTTTCTAAATTTTTTAGATTTAAATAATTGTGAATGTGGTCTTTGGAAACTTCATGTCTCAGAATACTTCTAGAGAGATTTTTAAAATCAGAGTATCCTAATGTGATCCAAACAGAATTTGATTGACTCAATAAAATTCATGGCCAACAGAATAACTTCTGTAAATAAAAACTTCCACATACCCAAGGATGTTTAGTATATACATTTGAATTGAAAGACCTACAAAAAACTTTTGAGCCATTTTTGTCTGCGGATAAATATGTTAAAAAAGGAGTTGGTTTACCTTGTCTAAGTAAATCGTTTTTGTCAACAATTCTCCAACGTCTATAAGGATGTTCTAAAAGTAATACAATCGCGTCATAAACTGGATTCATTTTTAAAAAATATGAAAAAATAACTAATGGAACAATAAAAACTGATTACTTGAATACTTTATTAAGCTCTCACACTCACAGTACCTATCGCCTGTCACACAGAGAATAGAATAATATCAATTCTGTTATTACTTATTATAATATGTGATTAATGATTATACAATTGTCAATTAATAATAATAATTTTATACAATTATCAATTATTATTGATAATAACTTATTTAGTGATAACGTACAATAATCAGTGTTAGGGACACTGAGATAGATAAGATATACTGGAGCGCGGACTCGCCATTCCCGCAATGATACAAAAAACGAGCCGTCTCGAATCCCGCTTCCCCCACCATCGAAGGGCAAAACATTTCATTTTTACATACGATATCACGTGTAGTTATGATTATTTTCGTTCATAATTCTTAATTTATTTTCTTAATTCTTTAACAAATTAAATGTAGTAGTAATTATTCATTACCTTATTGTATTACCATGATTATAATATAAGATATAACGATATGGAAAGTGATCAAGCAGGGATTTTGAGATTTACAATGGACATTTTTGTTTATAAATAGTTGCTCTTGTTAAATAATAAATAAACATTAATAAACTACTATTTAATCTAACATAAAATTACATGACAATTCCTGTCGGGTCAACAAGTTAATATTAAGGATTATTAAGTGAAAATCTATATATTATAAAATATTAATATTTAGGTAGGTACCTACCTATAATAACTTAACTTGTTAGTTATTTTTGTTCAATCAAACTTATTAATATAATATAACTTATTCAGTTAAATTTTGTATTGTTTTAACTTAGCTTTTATAGTTAATTATCATTATTATACAGTTAAATTAATTTTAATTTTTTATGTATAGATATAGCCTACAGGTTATTGTTGAATTTTTTCATGATTGTATAGACTACTTATCGAAAATTATTTTTTATTGATTAAATATTTAATTATATAAAATTATAAAACCATCGGGGCTTCAAGAAACCTCCGGGCCCCTGGCCACAAATAAAACTGTATAAAATGTTAATATTTACTTGTGGAACTGAATACTTCCACCTTTAATGTGCCTATTAGTACATCCAAAAGCTGAACACGAGACAACCATATTGAATATACTAGATATACAAAATTGTAACAAATTACAAACTAACGAAAAGGCTTGAGATTATATAGGCATTTAAGTAAATATCTCAGCGATTAAGAACGAAAATAAATCGTTATTTACAAATTCATCGTATTTTCCTATGTAAAAATGAAATGTTTTGCCCTTCGGTGGTGGGGGTAACGTCAAACACGACGGCTCGTTTTTACGGCCGAGTCCGCGCTCCAGTATATCTTATATATCTCAGTGGTTAGGGATTAACTCTTATATCATAAACAATCTAGTTGTACAGTGTACACATGCTTAACACGTTCACTGCTGACTATAATTTGATATACCTGTCACTATGCTGACGAAAATTGGGATGTTTTTTTTAATGACGCCAATTGGCGTCATACGCACCCAGCTCAAATATTTTATTTATATGCGGCATGACGCCAATTGGCGTCATTACTAATTTTTATTAATTTAATACCAAATAATTACTCAAAATCATCAATGTAATGTTGTCATATACTTTAATATAAATTGAAATAAACTTTCTTACACTTAATGAAAAATTAAAATTAAAATTAAAAACTTTTATAAAATATACATAAAAACATATTTCAAAATAATAGTAATAAAAGTATTACAACTGATTTGAATCGTGAAATTTTTTGAAGCATGGTTCTAGACATAGACTGGGCTGCTTTGGACAGCTGGAACAGAAGTATGAAGTGTCTTTTCGTATTTTAGCTAAATAACATAATTGACATCTTTTTCTATTAGCTCTACCATTTTTTCCAATTTCGTGTGTTTCAGGCAAATGTGTAATTTTTGATGGTAAAGAAGTTTTTGATTTTGGTTGTTTTGGCAATAGTTCACTTAAAATAGACATACGATAATCATACAATGAAAGTTTTGGGCCAATGTTGTTTTGATTATATAAATAAAATGAATTCATCAACATCATTTGAATAACATGTATGCCAATTTTTTTGTACCACCGTATAGTTTTTCGCGTAAAAGGATAATAACTATTCATTTGATCTTGGCGGTCAATGCCACTCATAAATCGATTATAGTTCCAAATAGGCTCAGGTTTCATCTGTTCTTTGCCATTTCGATTTTTAGATATAATCATATTATTTTTAAATTCCGTGGATATATAAGTAACATCTCTTTTATCTCTCCATTTTCCAATCATTACACCCTCAGCATACTTTGCAACGGTTTCACCTTTGTTAAGTTTTTTTCTTTGTATACATAAAGGAGTATTTTTTCTATTTGTTCTCAAAGTACCAGTACAAAACGTTTTTTTCTCTAGTAATTTTGTAGCTAAATCAAAACTATTATAAAAGTTATCCATGTACAGTGAGTGACCATTGTTAAACTTTTCAGACATTAAATGTAACACAACATTAGTAGCGTGGCCTTTTCCTCCTATTTCATCTAATGCTCCTGTATAGACGGCAAATTTCAAAATTAGTCCTTGAGGTTCTGTGAGCATATATAATTTAACTCCATATTTATGCCGCTTATTTTGAATATATTGCCGAAATTTAAGACGCCCCCTCCACAACACCATAGATTCATCAAGAGAAAGCTCTTTCTTTGGATAATATATATTATTCATTTTATTATTAAAATGATTAATTAAAGGTCTGATTTTATATAAACGATCCTGAGGTTGATCTTGGTTAGCGTCAATACTCGGAGCAAAATGAAAACATCTCATTAAAATCAAAAATCTATCACGACTCATATAGTCCGAAAAACAAGTGAAGTTGAAGAGGTGGTGTTTTTTCCAGTAGTCATTCAACCTGTTCACTCTTATAGTACCAGTATGAATTATTAAAGCAATAAAAGTTAACATTTCATTTTTATTTGTCGGTTTCCATTGTGATATACGTGAAGTCGGTGCGCTACCAACACGTAGAAACTCAGTTTCGGCATAGATGTTGGTTTGAGAAACCAAAAGATCTATAAAACTATCGTCAAAAAGCAAAAAAAAAAAATGTATAGGATTTTTTTCATTTTCTACTTCAATAAGCAATTCATTTTGCTTAGTAAATGGAAATTCAATCATTTTATTTACATCATCATCCCAAATAATTTCTGTCTCATTATCAGTAATACGAAGCTGAGTTTGTGTATTTATATTTTGTTCAATATCAGAAATTTCATCATCACTCTCAGAAAATTCAATATTTTCACCCATATACTCACTACCAGAATCAGTTAGGTCAAAATTTTCGTCACTATCTGATTCAAAAAGCATTTGTTCGATTCGTGTTTCGTACTCACGACTTGTACAGTTCCGTTTTGGTCGAGATGATCCTGGTTCATCCATATTTGTTATAAAAAAAACACTAAAAAAATTCAATGAAACCGTAAAAAAAGTTTAAATATTGATAAATTATCGAACCAACGCACTGTAATTTTAACATTTATAACAAAACATGAAATAACATTATGCTTGTCACAACTCACAAGTGAAAATGATATCAAAAATAATAAACACAATTGACGAAAAAGGTAACAGATAAAACTGGATAAACCAAAATCTAAAATTAGAATTATCAAGGTACGACTAGCACAAAACGATTAAACAATACTTGAAGATAACGCTGACGAAAACTTATTTGTTTATCCGTAACGCTGATAAAATTATAAAGAAAAGAAAAATCATATATTGATGACGCCAATTGGCGTCATCAGCATACGGGAACAATGCTAAATGACGCCAATTGGCGTCATCAGCAGTGAACGTGTTAATACCTAAACTCTATTTGTTCCCAAAGAATGATTAGTAATTAGCCGCCGAGGCGCAGTGACATTTTCAAACCATAGAGTAATATAGAGGCGGCATTCTGAATAAAAATTGAGTCGGCGATAGACTCCTTCTGCAGTGTTACCATTTCACCAAAGTTGAAATACTGTAACATTATTAACACAGAATTGAATATTTTAATTTGTTTGGAAACATCAACTTAAACTAATAAACTAATAATCATACATAAAAAGGTTTAAAAACATTTTTTTTCCTTAAGGGGATTGGAAGTGTTGATTTTCTGTCTTTGTCTTACACACGTGGAATATAGGAAAAATAGCTATACGCGCCTGACAAAAATTAAGGTACTTCTAGTTGTTTGATTTAAAATATGTAAAGATGATTGAATTGGCATACAAGTTTACTTTGCATCAGTTGAAGTATATTTTTAATATTTTCAATTTATATTTAATAATAAAAATTGACAAATTTATTAAATTTAAAATATTTATTCTCATCAAAATATTTATTTTAAACAATAAAACAATCGATAAAGTGCTTAGACCGATGCAAAGTAAACTTGTATACCAATTCAATCATCTTTACATATTTTAAATCGAACAACTAGAAGCACCTTAATTTTTGTCAGGCGCGTATAGCTATTTTTCCTATATTCCATGTGTGTAAGACAAAGACAGAAAATCAATGCTTCCAATCCCCTTAATAATAAATTTAACATAATATTGTAAATGGTGTTATAAAAAACAGCATTTAATTTAATAAATTGAAATAGTATTTATTGTTTTTAATAGTAGCTTAAAAAAATTAAATGCAATTGTCTTTTAAATTAAATACTTTTGAAAAAATATCAGGAGTAGTTAATGTTTTTCTTTAATTATTAAAAAATTTCATTATAATTATATAAGTAAATTACTATACAATACAATATTATATATTACAATTGAAAATCTATATTTATATTTATAATTACAAATATTATGTTATATTACAACTACAAATATTATTTTATATTAAAATTACAAATATTATATATTACAATTACAAATATTATAGGTATATTACAAAGTAAAAAAATAGGTTACTGTCCTTTAAAAAGTGTCAATTTGTTGTACCACATTCTAAGAGATGTGGTTTCGTTATGAGATTTTAAATTATAATTAACTTTAAGTTTAATGTATGTTGATGAAATTGATTTTATTAACAGAGTTACATGGTCTGATAGAGGACTATTACTTTCTGAACTATGGGATTTTAATGAATTAAATATGTTTGAGTTATAAAAATGATAAAGAACTTTAGATTGTAGATATTGTAACGAATTTTCAAGTCTTTTGCTTTTGATATTACGTTAATTTTTATTTAATATTTTACATTTCTTATTTAATTTGATATATGATTACATTATTTTTTTTTTAAATTTTACGACTTAAGGTCGTTTAGTTAAATACAATAAAAAACAAATATGAAGGGGAATGACAATTATTTGAGGAGGGGCCGATATAATGTACACTCACAAAATGGTAATCGTCATTGATCTATCGCTCCGTTTTTCGAAGTGGATATTGACTCTGTCTTTGATGTCTTCTTGGTCGGATAATATCGCTGTACGCACACTATTGGGTGTATATAGTGGAGTATTGAACGTATATTTTATTATATATTAGTATTATAAATTTATTTATAATATATATCATAAAATATACGCGTATGCCTCGTACAACTGAGCGTGATTCCCGCTTAAAGTTAACCTTAAGCGGGCACTGCAGTTCGTCGCGACAACAGTTGCTTGGGTAGCTGTGTGGTCGAAGTGACGTCACCGTTTGAAAGTCAGATATACCTTCCGGTGAGTTCTTGACCAGCTACGGAAAAAAAAGGCCAAAATATGGGAAGCGTGTGTTTTTGACGGCGGCTCGGACGGTCTTATATAGACATTTTGATCTTCTTGACATTGGTATGTTGATATGAGTATTTTGAAGATTTGAGTAGTTTTCTGGTGTAATATTTGTTCCGGGATTATTTTATTATTGTTTTAGAGGTTTTTTGCTCAAAGATGATATAGGTGGTTTTTTTATGAGATAAACTATTGTTGAAGAAAAAAAATAAAAGAGTTGATAAATGACCGGGTCGCAATGACGGCGGCGGGATATACGCCATCTAGATGGTGTTTATATTTGGTCTAACAGACCGTCGGCGATTTTCTGTAATTATATCACGCCAATGTGCGATACAAGAGCGCGACACTGGTTCGATCTTATCTCGTTACAATATAATGAATTGATTTTTTGGTTTTCAAAGTTGTAAGATTTAAGAATTTTTTCAGTTTGTAAACAAATAATTATGACGTCGTCGCTCGGATAAATTAGACCTCCTTTATCACCTCCACTATTTTTAAGATGAATAAGGGAGTTGAATAATAATTCTTTGTTGTTAGAACACAATGAATGTAAACAAGTTTCACAGTTAATTGTTGAAGATAACTTATGTACAACAAACCCGGCAATATAAATAGTAACTTCTTTAGAGAAATTAGATGTTATATTTTGAGTGAATATATAGTCATGATCGTTTATATATGAATCAACTTCTTGGACATTTTCTTCCCGGGAAATTGAATCAATGTTATGGTTAATTGTATTAATATTGATTGTTTTTATAGGATCAGAACTCGAATAGTGTAATATGTCTATATTTTCTAGAGGGATACAATTGCCTGTGTTGAAGTTTTCAATGTTAGTTGAATGGACAACTAGTTTTTTGTAAGCGGATTGAAATTGACGGGATGTAGGGTTATTATTAAAACCTCCCAATGCTCGTACTGATCCAAAAAATAGTTCCAAGTGGTCTTGACTTGTTTTGTACATTTTTATATGGTCTATTTTTTTGGGTTTAATTAAACTTTCATACAATGATAATGCTGAATTTAAACATACAATAAATCCAAAAAATCCAGTTCGCGCTGTTTGAGTCAAGTATAGGTACAAACATTTCTTTTTCCTTAACTTTTAGCCCTTTAATATAGTTGGTCATCAAATCCGTAAATGCAATTATCTGCTCAATATTGTCATCACAAATGGCTTTTTTGTTCTCAAAGCATCTGATTGACCTAGAGTTAAGAATATCAAAACCAGCATTAAACATTGAAATGAATTTTACCGTTCCATCAACATTTTCAAAATCTTCAAGTCCTAAATTGTACTTGCAGAACTTTAAAGCATCTGCCACAGATTGACTCAAAAGTTGACTAGCTAATTTGACTTTCATCTTTTGTTTGGAAAAAAAAAATGTGGCTCTTCCTCAACTTATTTGCCATGTGGCAACCTTAATTTTCCTGGAGTACAAAAAGTTGTTTTACAAAATTGAAATCTATCAAGTTATCATCACTATCTTTAAAAATTTCTCTATCCCCAAAAGCGTTACGTACTAACTTAATCATGTGGGCGGCATCTAAAAATATAACTACATCATCAAATTTGGTCTTTAATGTGCTTATATTAAGATCGCAACCTAAAAGCCGAGCCATGGTCAAATTTGATGAGCAACCATCAAAAGTCAAACTAACTACAGAGATACCTGTATCTTTCAATAAGTTAAGTGCATGCTTTGTAAGTTCAGCCTTCTGTGATCCATTCAAATTGGTGATAAGAAAATAGCCAATAGGTATTTTCCAATTTTCATTTATTGATACAACCATAAATACAAGACATTGTTTGGCTTTTTCTAAATTATCGTTGTCCATCCCTGTTCCTAAATCCACTCCACCATAGTAAGTCTTTCCATCAAACTCAAGGTGTTGCCTAATTGCCATTTCATCTAACATCAAGGTGCAAACTACAGGAACAGTTGAACATTTAACTTTCAAGGCGAGGTTTTTTAAGGATTCATTAGTAAAGCCAGGCTTAGCGTCAACATGCGAGTACCATTTAGACAATGTTCGTGCATGCGGCAGAATCGTATTGAATTGCTTTCTAACGTAATTGTATGCTTTAGCTGAGAATAAATGTAAAGACTGTTATGGGCTACGAGATATCTATAAGATATCTACGAGATTACAAGGCTAAGTTAGTATGACCATGCCTCGTGTCAAGGGTAATGCGGGTGCTACTATGACACGTGTCGGGATAGTAAGCGCACCAATAATTACAGTGCACTAATGATGCATTTGAGATGTTATTGCACATTCTCAAATTCGTGTCCGAATTTGCAACAACAACAACAAGGACACCTGGTTTTACCCAGAAGGCGAAAACACGACGTAAACAAGAGACGCACCACAATATATAAGGGAGCCCGAAGACCAGCAACGGCAGATGTACCAAAGTTATCAACAACAGAGCACTTTCACGTCACTCAGCCACTTATTTAATTTGTTACATGTATTTTGTTTGTATGCAATAAAACATATTACGTTATTAAGTTTAACTTTCATTCAAATTAACCATTTGGATTCAAATCTGATACTGGCACGCAACAATTTGGCGCAGTCGGTAGGATTCACTTTTCAAGGAGGCAAACTGTCAAAGGCTACCATCAACAAGGAAGACTTGATCATTCTTTTTCGTTGATAACTCCAGCAGAGAAGACCATTCAATTCAACGTTGCAGAAAGTATCAGACAGGATGACAACATCAACGAACGTCGCATTATTGTGAGTGAATAGTTAATTAAATTATTACACGGATATATGTTCAAAAATATAAAACCTAAGAAATATCATTTAAGTAACTGAATATATTTAAGTAGGTCGTAAAAAAACTATTTAGGAATTTTTTTTTGATTATTAAAGGGCAATTGATTTATTTGAATTATTATTGAGAAATATTGAGTTATTATATTATTATTGAGGGCATATTGAGTTATTTGAGTTATTATTAATTATTATATTATTTTGAGGGCATATTGTTGAATTATTGAGATTATTATTGAGAATTATTATTGAGGGCATATTGTGAATTATTGAGATTATTATTGAGAATTATTTAAGGGCATATATTATTGAGATTATTATTGAGTTATATTATTATAGTTGATTGTAAAACGTATCAAATGAGTGTGAAAGCAATTTATGGAGAACACAGGTACATCTCCTTTGGAAGTAGCTAATCCATCGAATAAGACGTCTTTAGAAACTCCAGAATTGAGTTTAGAAGTATTAAATAAACCCAACAGTTGATTGATTTGGGAAGCCCTAGTAGAAGCCCTAGCCCTAGTAAAAGCCCTAGCCCTATTGAAAGCCCGAAAGAACGCCCTAGTTTATTTAGAAACCAAAGTGAACGCCAGAGCGCGAAAATAAAACACAGCTTAGAGAGAAGTTTAAGTTTAGACAATAAAAAGGTTACACGTAGCAAGGTTACGGACGATTTTGAACATACTGAGTTAACGTTCGGGAGAAAACCGCGTGTAAAGAAAATGGTTACCATAAAATTAGAGGAAGCATTTAAGCTTATACCTATGTGTACGGGAGAAGACGATATCTATCCGTTCATGAATGCATGTGATATGGCAGTAAATTTGGTTGAAGAAAAATGCGCACCGACTTTAGTTAAATATATAACAACTAGGTTATCCGGTAGAGCATTAGAAATGATAAAATATAAAAATGTTGCTAAATGGGTACACATTAGGAGTTATTTATCGGATGCTTTTGAAGATACGACAACTGCTTCAAGTTTGCAGATACAATTAAATTCCATTAAGATGCGTCATGGTGAAGACGTCAATGATTATTGCCATAGAGTAGAAAAATTGTATTATAAATTATGTAATGCATGTACACTTAATAAAGAGGAATCAGAAGCAAAAGTAATTCACGAAACTTTAAAAGAACAAACATTAACTATTTTTATAAAAGGATTAATAAGTCCTATAAGAACAATTGTAAAGGCACGAAATCCTAAAACATTAGAGGTAGCTAAGCAATTGGCAAAATCAGAAGAAGTAGAATATAATTCAGAAAGAGATAATTATAGGTACAGGAACGATTTTTCTAGTAATAGAGATAATTGTAATTTTTCACGACTAAATAATAATAATTTTCAACGTACAAATAATACAAGAAATTATAACACGAATAATCATATCAGTAATTTTCAAACAGATAATATATACCAAGGAGGTTGATCAAATATAGAAAACCTGTAATAAAGTGAAAACAACATTTACGGAAGTTTGCAAATTGTTAAAAATAAATAAAGTTAATACTAGTCATAGTAATTGAAGTAATAGGAGATGAAAATATAGTTATACAACGTGGCCGACGAGGCATTACCATACATAAAAATAATGTAAAACAGTATTATAATGTTAAAGCAAATAATTAATCAAATATAAGATTATATACTCCGGCCCAGGAGAGAGCGACCTTATTCCGCGCATCGATATTGACGCTCGCGACGTCTGCCGGCCGAATTTTCTCCCACTATGGTGCCATTCCCACTACACGGCAACGTGTATACAGCGGCTTATAAAATTAAGCTAATTAATTGTGTTGCCGGCTGGTGCGGCATAACATATCCCGTACTTATTTTTATAAACATAATAATATGATATGTGAGATATCATTATTTTTTTTTTATTTCATTACTCACATATTCTTATTGTTCCTAAAGGAACAGATCTTATAAACCGTATAAATATTAATAAAAAAAAAAAATATAGCATTAGCATATTATTATGCCTGCTTGTTTATAAGTATACACACATGCATATTATATATTCAATATTTTTTTATTAAATATCATGGGTATATAATAATATAACTTATATAAAAAAAAAAGAAAAAATACAGCTGCACAATACAAATAATAATCATAGCAATGATAATTTACAAAGATATTATAATAATATTAAAATTCGTCAATCACTGTTTTCTGAATCAGAAGTCGTCAATCCAGTAATAGTTAACACGTGCGATTGTTCTTGTTCGTCCAGTATTTCATCAGTAATATAGTCTACCTGCCAAAATTTGTCCTCTTCCTTAATAGCGTGTGAAACAAAATTGGACCACATTTCAGGTGTCACTTTGTCTATACCATCGTTTAATAATTGCCGAACGTCATTTATTTTAAATGTTGTGTTATTTTTTTTCACATGTCCTTTTACAACCGACCATGCCAACTCAATGGGGTTGAGTTCGCAGTGGTATGGAGGTAGACGTAGTACAATTTTGTTTTGGTTTTTGGCCTCTTCATCAACCACGTACAAATCATATTTGTGTTTAATTTCTCGGACAGCTTTTAACAATTCAAATTTGATCATTGACGGGTTAGTCTCTACGCCTTTGGATTCAAGCCATTCAATTATGGCAGCCTTTTTCCAAGTAGAGGTAGGTGATTTTTCTGTTTTCACTGAATGGTACGGTGCATTATCCATGACTATTACTGAGTTATCTTTCAATAAAGGTAAAATGCCACTGAACCATTCGAAAAATGTATCACCGTTCATTTCGTCGTGATAGTCAGATGTGTTTTTTTTGGAAGCTCCATGTCCCTGGCCCCCCCACCACGGAATTTCGAAAAAAAAATAACTCCATTCGTTTGTGCTTCGTTTGTGCTGGTTTGTGCTTTTAATCCCTTCGTTTGTGCTCAACCCCTTCCAAAGTTATTCAACTTTCAATGTGGGGGGGCTGGGGACATGCTCAGCCCCCCCACCTTGGAATTTTTAAACCAAAATTTGCCATCCGTTTGTGCTTCGTTTGTGCTGGTTTGTGCTTTTAATCCCTTCGTTTGTGCTCAACCCCTTCCAAAGTTATTCAACTTTCAATGTGGGGGGGCTGGGGACATGCTCAGCCCCCCACCACGGAATTTTTAAACCAAAATTTGCCATCCGTTTGTGCTTCGTTTGTGCTGGTTTGTGCTTTTAATCCCATCGTTTGTGCTCAACCCCTTCCAAAGTTATTCAACTTTCAATGTGGGGGGGCTGGGGACATGCTCAGCCCCCCACCACGGAATTTTTAAACCAAAATTTACCATCCGTTTGTGCTTCGTTTGTGCTGGTTTGTGCTTTTAATCCCGTCGTTTGTGCTCAACCCCTTCCAAAGTTATTCAACTTTCAATGTGGGGGGCTAAAATGTACTCCCAGCTACTCCCTTTTGTAATAAAAAATATATCTGATGGTAACTGTCCCTATAATTATTTTTACCTTTATGGTTTATACTCTCTATAGTTGTAAAACATTATTTTGCCAGAAAAACCATACCCTTGTGGATTAGAAATTATTTTTATATTATTCACTTTGCGGGATTTTCGTAAATAAAAAAAAAATACTTACGATGCAATTGTTATAAAAGTGTTACTTTAAATCCATTGTATGTATTTTGGAAATCCAAACCCATGATTTTCGAACGTTAAAAAATTATTTTTGATGTCATCAATGGAAATTACGTGTAACCAAAATAATAGATATAAAGAATAAAGATATTTCTTAAACTAATTTTTGTAACTGATTTGTGTGAATAACAGTGGAGTCGTATATAAAATATATTTTATTTTTAAATATTATCTAAAAAAGTTTTTTCGGGTATGTAACGAGTGTTGCATATTTTTCAAAATTAAATTAAATTGTAATATTTTTTTATGGTAAGAATAGGGTGGAATTTTTTACTTAAATTTTTATTTACCTTCAAAAATAATACGTTGATAATTAAAAAAATTAAATATCAATAATATTACGTTTACATAATATTATGCTCTTATACTTTTTGTTGTAAAATTATGTATCGAATGTGTTTATTTTAATATAATCAAGTACCTAAATCAATTAAAAATAAAAACGTATGATATTAGTTTATAAAAATTACATAACCAACATAAACGAAATCAATTTATTAAAACAGAAAATAGTCTACAACATAGGTGTGCTGAAACATTGAAAATTTGAATACAAATATAATATATTATTTTTAAAAAAATATTATAATAATTATATAAATATAACACTTATATTTTGTATACATTTTATTGTGTATTAGTAGTTAGTACCATCAAAAACAATACAATATATACATGAAAAACCAATTTTAGGTGTATAATATCATTGCTAACCTAACACCTCTTTATATAAGTAAATAACAGAACAAGCTTTTATATTATAGTAATAAAAAATAATTAAATAGATTATTAAAAAGCAAAAAATATTATGTATAATATAATAACAATACGCATTGTACACAATATGTAAGTACAATGCGTATTGTATTACATGAACGTATTTACGTACATCATTTTCATAAATATATCAGACAAAAACAATATTTGTATTATAAAATATACTACATATAATACTTGATACTTATATAAAAAACAAATTATTAATGATATCGTAACAATTTAAAGTTTATTGAACACACCAAAATAATAATATTAATAAATAATAATATGATATTATAAAGAGTATACCTACAAAAATGTATTAATATTTTAAATTAATATTTATAATTTGTCATTGTTATATTATTGATGAGCACATATACATGTATCAGAATCAAAATCAAAGAATAACAGATTATTTATAAATAATTAAGTTTTTGAATATAAACTAGATATTATATAAAACGGAGCTTATTTTTACAAAGTGTACATTATAAATTGACAATTGATTTTAGTTGATGGTCTTACATGTCGAATACAATTTAATAGATCATCACATCTTTCCCAGCTATTGTTCGTTTCTCTCCAATTATATGATACGTAATGGCCTATTGCATCCTTACTAATACATTTAGGTGGTTGTATGAAATTGATAAGACCTCTAAGAGTGAACTGATTATCAAACATACTGATTTTAGTAGGAATATCATTTAAAACAACCGGTAAATCAAATTGTGTTTTGTTTTGTCCATATTGAACTTTACTAGTAACTGGTTCAATAAGCAAATGGCTACCAGAAGTATATTTTGGTTTTATAGAAGAAGCACACTGAATACACTTTCTGTTTTCTTCAAATGTACTTTTCAAAACATCTTGCATAAAATCAATACTTTCTGTCGGCAAATTTGCTGTAATGGTTATATACAATTTTTTTGGTAATAACTACAAGTTGAACATTCTTTGACTTCTGTATATGATGGATATTTTTCAAATAATTGCTGGAACATGTAATTGGCTGTGCATGCAGAATTTAATATAATTAAGCCATCTGGTGTTTTATTGAGTTGTTTATATTCTGAAATAATAGGCTTTAAAATATATGCTCGTTTTTTATATGTTTGTGAAGTTATGCCATCTCTAATTGCATTAATAACCAATTTAAAAAGTATATCTGAACTATTGGTATTAAGCCATTCAGCATATACGTCACTATCAACATATGAGCTAAACAATATTTGGACTATGCTATCAAATGCGCAAGTATTTGTTACCTACGCAATATAATTTGTCATCAACTTTAATACTTTTTAGATCTGAAATACTTCCATTTTTCAGTAGCCCAATTACTTTACATTTAGTACGGCTGGTGTCGTTATAGCATAATATAGTAGGATCCTTGTCTAGGTAAGTCCCTTTTCTTTTTTTCTTACCTACTTGATACCCCAATCCTTTCCAATTCTCGAGTGCGGTAGGATCATCATACGATTTGTCTATTAAGTTTTTTTTTTCTGTCGGTGAATAGTTTGATAATATTGCTTCTTTATTAAAGGCTTCATTTTGAACTTCAAATTCAAATATTGGCTGATATTCGTTTGTGTCATTAGAAATTTTAATTATTGACGATCTCTTGATACTGTTTGTTTCTTCATCACTTGATTCCTCTTTCTGTATTGTTGTTTGTTTGTCATATTTAGTAGTATCTGCTAACATATTCATTGAGCCAAGTGTACAATTTATGTGTATTTTTAAGAATTCGTCAATTCTAAGTGGTAATGCCTTGTGTTTAAATATAACAGTTTTTAAATCTTTAAACAAACTTTCCGACGTACAACTTGATTCCGTAAAATGTCCATACTTGAAAATTGGAACCATCAAAGCTGACCAACATGGTATCAACTTACAAAAATCTAATAAGCGTTTTGCGATTTTTGGAGAAAACTGTATGTTATCACGATCTCCTGTTTTGTTAGATTCATCATTTGAACTTTCAATACAGAGGTCATAAATGCAGTTAATTTCATTGAAAATAGTATTATCAATATCATTAATTGTAACAGGCTCTTCTTGTAAATTTGTATTGTCCTTCATGTTGTCAATGTCTGTAATTGTCTGGTCATAATAATCTGTATGGGTTGCAATTCGATGTTTCAAATAAATTTTTGCGATTTCACATTGTGTATGCTGACTATTAATATTATTTCCTTCAGTTTCATGTAGCGCAACGGTAAAGATCATTTTTAATAAGTGTTTGACATCAATAAAGTTAGTACTTACAATTATCAAACCAATAGATCTTAAATAAAAATTTTTTACTCTAAAAGTACTTGATTTAATTTCAGGCCAAGTACTTATTAAGTGCATAATATGGTTAAAATCATTTCTAACCATACATAATGGTACCTCAGTTCCAGGTTCATTCAATATCAGAGATGAGCACACGTTAATATATTTACCAAGACTAGAATATTGAGTGAATGTTCTTACTGCTGCTATCATCAAAGCTAATGATTGATCCAAAACAACAACTTTCGGAGTAGTTAATCCACTTCTTACCCATTCAGTAAGCCAATGCGAAATACTATTATTATCATGACGTTCAGAAACCATGTGTGCTACTGCAAACTGAGATTTTTTATTATAATCCATGACAGCAATTTGGTATAGAAATAAATGACCTGTTTGTCGACCAGACATTAAATTAATGCTTTTAACTATACCTCCCGTTGCATCAATACTGATTGTTGGTATTTTGTTATTTTTACAGTAATTTCTGTATGAGTTAACTTCTTGAGCAGCCCAATAATGTACGAAAAATCTATCATAGCCAATATCTCGAATAATATTATTATAAGGAGACATGCCTTTCATTAACAATATGGCTAATATTGGGTCTTCGTTTAAATGATTTTTTTTATTTTCTTTGTACTTCATGACACGTAACGCATTTAATGATGGTAAATGACTAGGTTCTGGATCGCCATATTCCATGGTTTCTCTTGCTTCTGATCTTTGAACATAAGCAGCTGACATATTTTGCTTTAACATCTTGTTCAAAAAATATTCTTTCTTTTCTCCAATTATTCGTCTTTTATTTCTTGTTGTGCATTGTATGTAAGGACCTTCCATTGTGCACCGAATAATAACCCTACGCCCCTCTTCAGGTTGATTTATTAGGTTTCCATTAAAAATGCTATTACAAAATTTACAAATTCCGTCAATTTTTAAAAAAAATTCGCCTCCAGGATATATATTTGCACGTTTGTATTTTATACAACACGCTAGTTTGGTTTGCTCAAAAAAGTGTTCATTTACAATAGGTGTCCATTTATATGGCACTAATGTATAATACATACGCGTACTATTTTTTGAATCTGAACGTTTCAAATTGTTTGGATTTTGATTATATATAGATTTCCACTCTTCAGGCAAAAGAGTAATATTGAAATTTAAAACTTCAAATATTTGTTCTAATGTTGCAGATGAGTTATTTTGACTTTCATCAGAAGATTCTTCAACTGTAATTTTTTTTTCGATATCATCAGATACTTTAGATGATAGATTTTGATTTTTAATTGTAGTTATTTTGTCCTTTATACCATATCTGTTTTGCAAAACAATTGTATAAATATATTTTGCATCAATTACATGATTTAGATCTTTTTGTATTAGAGACCAACATTCTTGAGCAGGGCCCTTTAAATGGTTAGAATCTTCATGAAAAACATCATAGTTTTGTATAACATTGAATAATTCTACAGGGTTAATTTTTGATTTTCTAGGCATTTTAACAAGAATCTGACAACCTAAAAAATAATAAAATCTCACATCAGCCCATAGTTTTTTTGAGTTCAATTTAACTTTTTTTATGTTTTCTTTAGATTCGTTATTCAAAACAGTTTTTTTA